>NC_090646.1:320772280-320928170 GCF_040937935.1 Hyperolius riggenbachi | reverse complement strand
TCCACCCACTCACACTGGAGCAGCTTCTGGATAGGCCAGAGCTGCCAGCATTAACACATTTAAAGCAGCAAGCGACCTCACAACAGTACAGAGGTGCTCTGCTTGCTATAACTGAATTGCTGGTAAGTCTTTATCTTTATTTTTAACCACTACACATGCCTTTTTTTCTCTCTTGCCAGCTACAACTTATTCCATTCCCTACCTTCTACTGAAATATAACTAAAGCGGTCAATTTGATACCAACTTAATCTGATTTACTAACTACCTTTTACTACTGTTATCTAGTCCATTCCCCTATACACATTATGTAGTTTACACCGACCCATTCCTTGCAATCACCCCCCTACTATAACATATCACTAAACACTATGTTTGAAATACTATTCTTATTACACTAAATAATAATCCATTTGTATCTTTTTATGGCAAAATTTATAGCTATGCCTCTGTCTTTTGTTTACAGTTGTTTATCCCCTGCTTATTGCCTGAAGAAGTGGGCTGTGCCCGCGAAACGCGTTGCATCTTTGGGGTATTTTCAATAAATGTGTATATCTATATATTTACAGTCCTTGGTGTCTGCTTTAACGGAGGCGAGTCCACCACTTTCTCCCAGCAATTTTAAAAAAAAAATGTATGTACTTTTATCCTTCTGGCGTCTCTGTTCACATACCAATATATTTGAGTCCACCCCAGGTGGAGGGGTGATCTACCCCCTTTCTTCCTATCTACAGAGAGCGACTTCTTAATCCTGAGTGAGGACAGGTCTAATCTCCTCACCTGCCTAATGAGTGGTTACCTAGGTGGTAACCCGTGTTTGTGAGTATTACCATCTCACTGTTTCATTTATCCAATCAATTTTGACATACTACGCCATATTGGGCTCTCGATTTCTCTTTCACTGTACTGTTATGGCATCATTGGCTCGAGGGGGCAGAACATGTGATTACGGTCTATACAGACCCTAAGAATTTGGAATACATTGAGGGGGCCAAGAGGCTCAGTCCCCTACAGGCTCGCTGGTCTTTATTCTTTTCAAGATTCAGATTTATTATTACATACAAGCCAGGAAGCAAAAACGTTAAGGAAGATGCCCTGTCTAGATGTTTTGAGCCTGGGACAGTACAGCCGCCAGCCCCCCGAAAACATCGTGCCCTAGAAGGTTGTCTTAGGAGCCACCAAAACATGAGAAGATTGGTCACTCAAATTGGGACCCTATTAACAAGACGTTCCCGAGGGGAAACCTGATGGGGTTCTGTTTGTACCTCTACACTTCCACCTGCAGATTTTGCAGTTGTTCCATGCACATAAAAATGCAGGGCATCCCGGGGTTGCGAGGACACAGGATCTGCTTTCTAGGTGTGTTTGGTGGCCATCCCTGACCCTAGACTGTAGGGAATTCGTGAGAGATTGCTCAGTCTGTTCCAGAAACAAACCGTCCAGACACGCTCCTGCAGGTACACTCCAGTCGTTGCCAGTACCTGAGGAGCCATGGACCCATATATCCATGGACTTTGTGGGCGAACTCCCCAGGTCCGAAGGAAAAACTGTTATCTGGGTGGTAGTCGATAGGTTCAGCAAAATGGCTCATTTTATCCCTCTGGATGGACTCCCCTCTGCTCAGGAACTGGTGGATCTCTTCATTCAACACATTTTCCATTTAAATGGTATACCGGAGAATATGGTGTCAGATAGGGGAGTCCAGTTCGTATCTAAATTCTGGCGAGCCTTTTGTCATCATTTGGGGATGAATCTGTCATTTTCATCTGGCTGCCGCCCACAAACCAATGGCCAAACAGAGAGGGTTAATCAGTCATTGGAACTTAGGTGCTATGTGGCTGATGCTCAATTGGAATGGGCAAAGTTTCTGCCGTTTGCAGAATTTGCGCACAACAACTTGAAAAGCACCTCATTAGGCTTTTCCTCTGTAACGATCGGTGGGCGCAGAGAGTATCTGATTACCGGTGATCTGCAGTATCGCCGGAAATACAGATATATACCAGATTATAAGTGATCTGCAGTCTCACCGATAATCCGATATACAACTAACCTCTGTTCGCCTGAGTAGAGTGTAGTGTTTTGGTGTAACAGTAACACTAGGAGGCCTAGGCCTCAGTGCAGCAAGGAGAACTGCACGGATTCCTTCCGCAGACCTGAGCTCTCCAAGACGGGAGGAGTCAGACTGACAGTAGGAAGGAAAGTCCGAGAGTGACACTCAGGAAGAAGTGTCACTAACAGGACTGGGAACCGCCTCCAATCGTGAGGTCGGTTCTCGAGGTCAGACAAGCCAGGTCGTACACACACGGACAGATAAAGTACAAATACAGTAGGCAAAGGCGGAGTCAAAGTACAGGCAGGGTTCAGCAACGGGGTATCAGATATATCGGGGTACAAAATCAGGAGGCAGAAACAGAGTCTAGGAACGAGCCGAGGTTCGGCAACAGAGTATCAGAAATATCGAGGTACAAGGTGAGAGTTCAGGAGGATAGTCGAGGCAGGCAAAAGTCATAACAGAAAATCACAATCAAACTAGTACTTTAGCTATCAATAATCTAGCTAAGTGTAGGATTACAGCTCCAGCTGGTCCCGGCACACTTAAGGATCTGACTACGGATCTGGGTGCTCCCACATATGTGATCGCACGCCAGACAAAGAGCAAGTGAACAACCAGCAGTATATATACTCTAGGACCTTTCCAGGACCTCCCTAATTGCTGGTCCAATGAGAGCAGTGGAATTTGTCAGCTGACCCAGCTGGTCAGCCGACACCCTTCTAACTGCTATTTAAACGCTGCCTCTCTGCTCGCGCGCGTGTAAGTCTGAATCTTGGTGGACTATCAGTCCCAGCCACACCAGTACTGTCATGCAATGTATCTAGTGCGGGGGCCGCCTCTGATGCGGATTCCGCCGCACTGCCTATGCGGCATGCAGCGTTTTTTCCGCGTTGTGACGCCATGCTGGACGCGGAAACAGCCGCCTCACCTTGAGAGACGGCGGCATTTCCGCGTTTCCTTACAGTACCCCCCCCCCCCCGAGGAGTGGACTCCGGACAACTCCTTCCAGGCTTTTCTGGATGTACCGTATGAAATTCCCTCACTAACTCATCCGCATGCATGCGGTTCCCAGGTACCCATTGCCTCTCCTCAATGCCGTACCCCTTCCAATGTACGAGATACTGCACCGAGTTCTGTACAGTACGTGAATCTATGATTCTTTCCACCTCATACTCGGGTTGGGCATTGACTAAGACAGGAGGAGGAGGAGTGGGACCCAGCTGGACTGCGGGTTTGAGAAGTGATACATGGAAAGACCTCACTCCCCGCATGCTGGTGGGAAGATCAACGGTATATGTGACATCGTTGATCTTCCTAGTCACAGGGAATGGGCCCACGAACCTGGGACCAAGTTTGTCAGAAGGTTGTTTCAGAGCCAAATGACGTGTAGACACCCAAACCAAGTCTCCAGGTTGGAAGCTCCACTCTACTGAACGTCTCTTATCAGCTTGACCCTTTTGATTAACAAAAGCTTTTCGTAAATTATCTCTCACCGTGTGCCAAATATCTTTAAAAGATCTCTGCCAGGCTTCCAAAGCTGGAAACGGAGAGGAGGCCACTGGCAATGGTGAGAACTTGGGCAATCTTCCAGACACCACCTGGAATGGAGAGAATCCGGTGGAGGAGCTTTTTAAATTGTTTTGTGCGAACTCCGCGAAAGGCAGAAATTTGACCCAGTCGTTCTGTGTTTCTGCAACATAGCACCTCAAGAATTGCTCCAAAGACTGGTTGATTCTCTCCGTTTGCCCATTGGTCTGTGGGTGGTAGCCCGATGAAAATGACAACTTCATGCCCATTTGTTGGCAGAATGCCCTCCAGAATTTAGAAATGAACTGGACTCCCCGATCCGACACTATGTTTTCCGGAATGCCGTGCAGCCGGAACACATGTGTGATAAACAGGTCAGCCAATTCCTGGGCCGAGGGGAGTCCTTTCAAGGGCACGAAATGGGCCATTTTACTGAAGCGGTCGACTACCACCCAAATGACCGACATGCCTTCTGACTTGGGAAGTTCACCTACAAAATCCATGGACAAATGGGTCCATGGCTCACTCGGGGTGGGTAAAGGCTGCAAGGTACCCACAGGTGCCAGCCGGGAGGGTTTACTCTTAGCACAAACCGCACATTCCCTCACGAATTCCTTGCAATCAGCTGCCAAGGAAGGCCACCAAGCACATCTAGCTACCAGATCCTGTGTTCTAGATGCTCCAGGATGCCCAGCATTTTTATGCGTATGGAACATCTCTAGAACCTGGAGACGGAACGGTAGCGGAATGAACAGCACCCCTGCGGGTTTTCCTTCTGGGATGTCTTGTTGGAAGGGAATTAAAGTCCCCTTCCAATCCTCCCAAGTCTCTGTTGCGGCCAGTACCAACCTCTGGGGAACAATAGTCTCTGGAATGGAGGGCTGTGCTGTCTCTGACTCAAAGCACCTGGACAAGGCATCCGCCTTAGTGTTCTTGCTACCCGGTGTATACGTAATAATGAAAGAGAATCGAGAAAAAAATAATGACCAACGAGCCTGGCGAGGGCTCAACCTCTTAGCTCCCTCGATGTATTCTAGATTTTTATGGTCAGTGTAAACCGTGACCGTATGCTCCGCTCCCTCTAACCAGTGTCGCCATTCCTCGAAGGCTAACTTAATGGCTAAGAGCTCTCTGTTGCCAATATCGTAGTTCCTTTCCGCAGGGGAGAATCTACGGGAGAAGTAGGCACACGGGTGCAATCTACCCTGCAAGCCAGATCGCTGAGACAGCACAGCCCCCACCCCGACCTCTGAGGCATCCACCTCAACAATAAAAGGAAAAGACGTATCCACATGCCTGAGGATGGGTGCAGAACAAAATAAGCCCTTCAGGGTGGCAAAAGCCTGTAACGCCTCGGGAGACCAGTGAGTGGTATCTGCACCCTTCTTGGTGAGACTGGTAAGTGGAGAAATCACCGTAGAGTACCCCTTTATGAACCTCCTATAATAGTTGGCAAAGCCAAGAAACCGCTGAAGCGATTTCAAGCCTACCGGCTGAGGCCATTCTAACACAGCGGAGACCTTGGCCGGATCCATGGACAGGCCAGTAGTAGAGATTATGTACCCCAGGAAAGCGACAGATGTTACCTCGAAGATACATTTTTCTAACTTAGCATACAATAGATTCTGCCTTAGTCTGTTCAAAACGAACCTCACATGGGTCCTATGTTCAGAGAGACTGTTGGAGAAGATAAGAATATCGTCTAGATAAACTAGAACAAATCTTCCCAACACCTCTCTGAAGACCTCGTTGATGAGTTCCTGGAAGACGGCCGGGGCATTACATAACCCGAAGGGCATTACCAGGTACTCATAATGCCCGTCTGGTGTATTAAAGGCCGTCTTCCATTCATCGCCCTTTCTTATGCGTACCAGGTTGTACGCACCTCGCAAATCCAGCTTAGAAAAGATCTGGGCGCCAGTGATTTGTGTAAAAAGATCGTCTATCAAGGGTAGCGGATAGCGATTTTTTACTGTAATCTTGTTGAGACCGCGGTAATCAATGCAAGGCCGCAGACCTCCGTCTTTCTTTTTTACAAAGAAGAAGCCGGCCCCAGCAGGCGACCGGGACGGCCGAATAAAGCCTTTGGCCAGATTCTCCCTAATGTACTCCTGCATCGCCAATTTTTCGGGCCCCGACAAATTGTACAAACGACCCCGGGGGGGTACACAACCAGAACGGAGATCAATGGGACAGTCGAAAGGGCGATGTGGAGGCAATTTATCGGCAGCTTTAGGGCAGAAAACATCAGAATATTCAGCATACTGGTCTGGTACCCCTTCCACCTGAATTCTGGTTTGCCCCAATGTTAGCTTCCCCAAACACTGATGAAAACAATGGGGAGACCAGGAGGTTAACTGACCCGTGGCCCAGTCGATGTGCGGTGAATGGACTTGCAACCACGGCATGCCTAAGATAATAGTGGAGGTTGACATGTGCAGCACAAAAAATTGTAATTCTTCCCCATGCAGAACCCCTATGGTGAGTTTCACCATCGGAGTCTGTGACAGGGCACGATTCCGTTGCAGAGGGGAATCGTCCACTGCCGTAACCTGAATGGGGGGTCTCACAGGAGTGAGTGGGAGGCCCAACTCCTGAGCAAATTCGAAGTTCATAAAATTAGCCGCTGAGCCAGAATCAATAAAGGCTTCAGTGGATACAGATTTATCCTCCCATGTAACCGTACAAGGGAGAAGTAATTTTTTCTCTTTAAGGGGTGCAATTTGCGTGCCCAGGGTGTCACCCCCCACTACTCCTAGGCAAACTCGTTTCCCGACTTGTTAGGGCAGTTTCGCACTCTATGCCCTGCTGCTGCACAATACAGGCACAGCTGTTCTGTCATTCTCCGCCTTTGTTCCACCTGGGTCAGCCTTGACCGACCAATCTGCATTGGTTCGGGCGGTGGCAAGGCCGGGGAGGGTGAGACAGGCGGAGAAGGTGTCACTAGGGGTGTAGCGGATGGTGCCGCGTACGATGTCACCCTGACACGGTGACTGCCCCTAGCCTGCCTCTGGTGGCGCAACCTGCGATCCACTCGAATGGCCGATGATATGGCTTCATCAACCGTCTTGGGCTCAGGCACGGTTAACATTAAGTCGGAGACCTCCTCTGACAACCCAGACAAGAAGTAATCCATTAAGGCAAAGTTGTCAAATCTAGTAGTGACTGACCACCTGCGGAATTCTGCCGCATAATCCTCAACCGAACCTCTGCCTTGCCGCAAAAGTTTGAGCTTCCGCTCAGAGGATGCAGCAAGGTCAGGGTCGTCGTAAATTACGGCCATAGCCTTAAAGAATTCCTCTACCGAGGTTAGAGCTGTATCGGTAGAAGGCAGGTTATATGCCCAGGACTGGGAGTCGCCAGTCAGCAGGGTTTTAATGAAGATGACCCGTTGGGCCTCAGTCCCCGAGAATTGGGGTCTCAGCTCGAAATATGACAACACTCTACTCCTGAAATTCCGGAAGTCAGATTTGTGGCCGGAAAACTTATCAGGTACAGGCATACGTATGTCATCACTAGGAGGGGATCGCACTGAATCAACTGACGTCTGTAGGGTTTTCACAGAGCCTGATAAGGCATCAATTAAGGCTTTGTGCTGGCCCAGTGCTTGATGAATGTTATCCACCGAAGTGGCAAGCACAGTCAGAGGATCAGTGCGTGATTCCATCGTTTTTGTGGTCTGGCGTTCTGTAACGATCGGTGGGCGCAGAGAGTATCTGATTACCGGTGATCTGCAGTATCGCCGGAAATACAGATATATACCAGATTATAAGTGATCTGCAGTCTCACCGATAATCCGATATACAACTAACCTCTGTTCGCCTGAGTAGAGTGTAGTGTTTTGGTGTAACAGTAACACTAGGAGGCCTAGGCCTCAGTGCAGCAAGGAGAACTGCACGGATTCCTTCCGCAGACCTGAGCTCTCCAAGACGGGAGGAGTCAGACTGACAGTAGGAAGGAAAGTCCGAGAGTGACACTCAGGAAGAAGTGTCACTAACAGGACTGGGAACCGCCTCCAATCGTGAGGTCGGTTCTCGAGGTCAGACAAGCCAGGTCGTACACACACGGACAGATAAAGTACAAATACAGTAGGCAAAGGCGGAGTCAAAGTACAGGCAGGGTTCAGCAACGGGGTATCAGATATATCGGGGTACAAAATCAGGAGGCAGAAACAGAGTCTAGGAACGAGCCGAGGTTCGGCAACAGAGTATCAGAAATATCGAGGTACAAGGTGAGAGTTCAGGAGGATAGTCGAGGCAGGCAAAAGTCATAACAGAAAATCACAATCAAACTAGTACTTTAGCTATCAATAATCTAGCTAAGTGTAGGATTACAGCTCCAGCTGGTCCCGGCACACTTAAGGATCTGACTACGGATCTGGGTGCTCCCACATATGTGATCGCACGCCAGACAAAGAGCAAGTGAACAACCAGCAGTATATATACTCTAGGACCTTTCCAGGACCTCCCTAATTGCTGGTCCAATGAGAGCAGTGGAATTTGTCAGCTGACCCAGCTGGTCAGCCGACACCCTTCTAACTGCTATTTAAACGCTGCCTCTCTGCTCGCGCGCGTGTAAGTCTGAATCTTGGTGGACTATCAGTCCCAGCCACACCAGTACTGTCATGCAATGTATCTAGTGCGGGGGCCGCCTCTGATGCGGATTCCGCCGCACTGCCTATGCGGCATGCAGCGTTTTTTCCGCGTTGTGACGCCATGCTGGACGCGGAAACAGCCGCCTCACCTTGAGAGACGGCGGCATTTCCGCGTTTCCTTACATCCCCCTTCCAAGTGGTCTCGGGGAGATCTCCCAAATTCTCCCCGTTGCCAGTGGTGTCTTCTCGGTTTCCTGCTCTGGAAGATTGGCAGGGATCATTGAAGGAGATTTGGACTATGGTCAAAAATAATCTAGAGAAGGCTTTTCGGACTCAGAAAAAGCAGGCGGATAAGAAGCAGTCTGTGGAATGGGAACTTGTGCCGGGGATATGGTATGGGTTTCAACCCGGCATCTGGCGCTGAAACAACCCTCTGCAAGGTTAGGCCCCAGATTTATAGGCCCATACCCTGTATCCAAAAAGATTAATGATGTGACTTATGTGATTGCGCTGCCATCTAGTATGAGAGGTATGAAGTCTTTCCATGTTTCTTTGTTAAAGCCGGCTGTGCATGTGGATTCCTCTCCCCCTCCCCCTGTGGTGATTGATGGAGAACCTGAGTATGAGATTGAGCAGATTTTGGACTCTCGTTGGGTGCGCAACTCGGTACAGTACCTTGTTCATTGGAAGGGGTATGGGCCTGAGGAAAGATCTTGGGTGCCGGGTCATCGCATGTATGCTGAAGACTTGAAACAGAAATTTCATGATTTGCATCCTGAGAAGCCGTGCAGGACGTGTCCGGAGTCCACGCCTCAAGGGGGGGTACTGTAATAAACAATAGTGAGGCAGCTGCGGTGAACAGCGCTACCACCGCAGCTGCCTCTGCCTCCCTGCCTAGCAATGTTTCTGCACCTCGGGCGTCTAGCACGCAGAGGTCGGGTCTTTCTGCACGCTCACAGACAGGACCTTTATGCGGGGAGGAGGCGCGTCAGCTGACCAGCCGGTCGGCTGACGTCAGAGGGCACGCTCACCGCTTCCCATTGACTGATTTGTGTGGGCGTGCCTCAGGGTCTCCTCCGCTTCTTAAGCCCGGCGGAGTCACTCGCAACTTGTCTGCTGTTGCGAATACTTGGTGTTAGCGCTCAGACCTTTTGATAGCTATAATTATAAAGCATTGAAAGACTGTATATTATCTGTGTATGACTCTGGCTTGTTCTGACTTCTCTTTCGCTTAACGCTTCTGTACCTTTGCCCATCTGGTGAGGAACCGCTGTACTATTAGTACACACCAGCTCCTCTGGTGAGGTATCTCTAAACCTATCAGTACATACTGTTGCACCAAGCACTTACCTTTGTATTTAGCTATCACATCTTTACCTTGCTATACCTGCATTGTTGGTGATTCTGCAGATCACCACATAATCAGGAATAGTGTCTGGATTATTGGTGATACTGCAGATCACCTAATAATCAGATATCAGATATTGCTGACACCAATCGTTACACTATTGTGCTGATAGAGCTAGTACCGATTAGCAGATACATCACTGATCATTACATAACAACAGACCAATATTATTATGGAGGCACTGTGTCAGCAGTTTCAGGCCTTGGCCACAGCTGACGAGTAGTTGAATCGTACAGTCGCTTCGCAACAGTTTCAATTAAATCTTTTGACTGATGCTGTGCACAATCTTCAGGCCCCTGCATCCTCAGTGTCTCCCGCTCGTGTTATTGAACCCAAGATGGCACTTCCAGAGAAATTCTCTGGTCTTAGGTCCGATTTCAGAAATTTCAGGAACAGGTGTATGTCGTACTTTGAAATGAGACTATTATCATCAGGCACAGAAGCACAGAGGGTAACGTTAATTAAAACGTTACTTCACGGTGATTCGCAGACCTGGGCCTATAATCTGCCTGATAGACATGAAGCTTTGACATCCGTACAGGAATTTTTTAAGGCCATGGCTGTTATATATGACGACCCAGATATAGCAGCCACAGTAGAGAGGAAGTTAAAAAATCTTTGTCAGGGTTGACAAGACTGTTGAAGACTATTGTCAGAAATAGCAAACTTACCTCTGTAGCGCAGAGCGGCGCGGCCACCGCTTCCGCGTCTGACGTCACGGCGGTTCCCGCTGCCACCTCCTCGGCATCGCTTCCTACCAAGTCAGGTCTCTCTAGAGTTCATCTCAGCAGAAGGGCGCACGCACGCGCACAGAGACAGGACCTTTATGCGCTAAGGAGGAAGGTCAGCTGACCGGCCGGTCAGCTGACATCTTGGGACTGACATCTGCCGCCTGATTGGTTGAGGCGAGTGGGCGAAGCCGCAGGGATTACCCTTGCATTTAAGTCCCGGGCTGTCAGTACTATATTGTCTGCTGTTGCTGATACTTTGCGGTTAAGCTCTCAGACCTTAGATAGTTCCTATTGTGCTTTGATCCGGCAGGACCCCGGGGATTTCACACATAGTTAGGAATTGTTTAACAGCTATACTTATAACTGATATTGTTGCCTATTGTGTATGAACCTTGCCTGAACTTCTGACTATCCTTTGCCTCACGATTCTGTATTCTGCCTCTCTGTCTCGTTGCCGACCCCGGTCCGACCTCGACCCTGCTCTTGCCTTCTGATTCTGTACCTTTGCATATGTGCTTGCTGCCGACCTTGGCTATACCTCTGACTATGATTTTGCCTTCTGATTTTGTACTGCGACCTGACCAATTGTTACCGACCTTACCTGTACAATCACGCTAGCACTAGTGATAGTACCCACAGCCAGGGGCTATCACTTAGGAATACTTCTGAGTTACTGTGCACTAAACACGTGTGATCACACCTTCATTAAAGTATTTACTGACTTTATTATGCATTTGCTACCAAGGTATTACTATCAGTTTGTTGAGCTCACTCTGATCAACAGAGTACCACCGATCATTACATAACAGCAGACCAATAAGTTGTTATGGAGGCTCAGATTCAGGCATTAACTGCTGCTGTTGCGCAGTTAAATGCCATTGTGACATCACAACAGGCTCAGTTGAACGGTTTGACTGAAGCTGTTAATCAGGCACAGAGATCACTGATTTCAGAAATTTTAGGAATAGGTGTAAATCATACTTTGAAATGAGACCCATTGCATCAGGCTCTGAGTTGCAGCAGGTAACATTGATTAAAACACTGCTCTCTGGGGATTCTCAAACGTGGGCCTATAACTTGCCTGAGGGTCATGAGGCTTTGAGAACAGTTCAGGCTTTCTTTGATGCCATGGCGGTCATATACGATGACCCAGATATTGCACAAAGGAATCTAAAAAGGCTACGTCAAGGGCATGGTACAGTGGAGGATTACACCTCACAGTTCAGGAAGTGGGCGGTCTCCTCCAGATGGGAACATTATACTTTATTAGACTGTTTTTTGTCAGGGTTGTCTGATTCAGTTTCTGACATCATGATCAGCCACCCTGAACCCAAAACGTTAGACAAAGCCATTTCTTTAGCTATCAAAATTGATCGCAGGGTCCGGTACTATAAACAGGGCAGGTCACGAAGTGCTCCCTGTTATGTCGTGTCTACCCCACAGGTCACGACTACTCTGGATGAACCAATGCAGATCGGTCATTCAAAGTTGTCAGAAACAGAAAAAACAGAAGGTGTAAGGAAGGCCTTTGTTTGTATTACGGAGAAAAAGGGCATCTCATACAGAATTGCAGTAGGAAGGCGGAAAACTTCTCTAGGCAAACCTGTTTTACCTCCGAAGTTTTCCAAAGTCTTGCTACCTTGTTCTGTGACGTGGAAGGATCAAGTTTTTTGTACGCAGGCCTTTGTGGATTCAGGTTCTGCAGCTAACTTTATTGATTTGAGTCTGGTTTCTAAGTGGGAAATTCCTATCCTCCCCTTAGACAGGCAGATTTACGTAACCACTATAGATGACTCTCCACTTCAGAACAAGCAACCCTTCTCACAAACTCCTCTTCTTACCTGTCATGTGGGAGTTTTGCATTGGGAGGAACTGCAATTCTATGTCTTAAAGATGTCCTCCGCAATGATTGTTTTATGACTCCCATGGTTACGTCAACATTCACCAAAGATTGACTGGAATACGGGGCAATTACTGGCCTGGTCCCCAGCCTGTCAATCTTCCTGTCTTGATAGAGGTACCCTGTGTTCCACTGAAGTTGTAATGGAAGGTGTTCCTTCTCCCTATTTAGAATTCTCTGATGTTTTCTGCCCTCAAGCGGCTGGTAAGCTTCCCCCGCACAGAGAATTTGATTGCCCCATTTATCTGAGGCCGGGTACCATGCCTCCCAGAGGGCACTTGTATAACCTCTCAGGTCCAGAACAACTTGCTATGAAAGATTACATCAAGGAGAATCTTGAGAAAGGGTTCATCCGCCCCTCCAAGTCCCCAGCAGGGGCGGGTTTTTTCTTTGTTCAGTAAAAAGAAGGTGGATTGCGCCCGTGTATTGATTATAGGTGTAACGGTTGTGGAACTTTCTCCGTGATCAGCGCACAATGCGTGCGCTGACACGGCGGAAATCCTCCACAAGCGTATATTTGCAGGCACCCAGCAAAAGGTGCTACGCACCTGTAGAGGGAAATTCCTGTCGGCAGATGGCGCTGGGGAGTGCAGAGGAACCAATCCTCTGTACCTCCACAAGTGCCAGACAGGAATTGTACGAAGCGCAGAACGCAATCGCAAGAGAGGCGATTGCGAATGAGATTGAGCAAAGGGATAGGTTGTATGTGTGTGCGCCAATCCAGTCGCCACCCCGCGACCGCGCACACACAACAGCAGATACGAAATAGGAACGCGATCGCGAGAGGTGCGATCGCCAGATGTGACACAAGGCAGATCAGAATAGAATACGAGGGTAGCAAAGGCACAGCAAATACAATAAGGAGATACGGAAAATAACAACGCTAGCTAACCGCGAACACCGCACTCATTCGCAACAGTGCACGCAGTTATGCGCGATCTCCACGTGATAAGCACAATAGAGACAAGCACGCCTAACTAACCATTAACAGACAAACATGAAACAGAGGACGCGAGCGCTTGCTTAACGGTTACCTCACCGAGCCTGCAGCAAGCGTAGCGGACAAGACAGACACACGAAAACAGGGACAAACGAGAGATAGGATCCACAGCACTAGCGAAAAGGGGCTAGCGTGATCCAGGTACAGAGTAGCAGAACAGAAGGATCCCCAGCGCTAGCGAAAAGTAGCTAGCGCGATCCCAGGAAACAGAACAGAAGAGATAGCTGGTAGCAACCGCTGCACCAGCTATACTCCAAGGACAGAGATCAGAACCATTTCCTGTCGACCACCATAGGGGCAGGACAATGGCAACAGGCAAGACAAGACAGAACAGGCAATACGGATAATACAACCTGACTGGGCTAGAAGGGGAGCATAAAGCAACCCCCAGGAATTAACTATACTAGATAGCAATGGCTGACACTCCAGCAGTGTCCATCAGGAACAGACCATGGAAGGGAAATGTCCAGCAAAGCATTCTGGGAACCATAAAGCTCTTATAGTGCCAGTCATCAAAGAAGGCAGGTAGGGGATTTGCATAACGAATGTATGCAAATTCCCCAGCAAGAGAACAGACCAGAAACTTGCAATGGAAAGACAGGTCTCTGTTTCAGAGAACTGCAGCCCACAGACTAGAGGAATGGACAAACAGCTGTCTGCCTGTGCAGCCAGCTGAGCGGATCATCACAGTACCCCCCCCCCCCCTCTAGGGATGGATTCCAGACATCCCTCAAAACTGGTATCATCACAAAACTCTAACTGAAGACTCATGAAGGTCAGGACAGCCCGACAAGGCCCAATTCCAGAGTCAGTCCATCCGAAACCGACCTCATCGGAAGCAGAAGCCACCGAAACATGCCCATCAGCACTGCAAGTCTCAGCGTAACACCCATCAGGACTGTGGACACCAGAGAAGAAGCCATCGACACCCTCCAGACAATACCCACCACCTTCCAAGGAGCGTCCAAGAATACCAAACCTGCCGCAATACCTGTTTGAAGTGTCCCTTACAACACCAAAGCCATTGCTGATCGTATTCAGGGCACCAAGCAAAACCTTTCCCGGAATCTCCCAGAACGTCTTGAAGCTCCGCAGAGATCCCAAGAAGCCAGAACGCTCACCAGGCTCACATGGAGAACCACCAAGAACCCCTATGGAACCTATGATCATTCCAGACTCAAAATTAGCAGGACACCCATCAAGATCAGGACTTTCAGGGACCACTTCTGGGCATGCAAGCAGGCAGGCTATATCAGAACATCTCTCCACTGAGGAAGCATCTGAGTACGCTGGTAACCGAGGCACACTTGGGCTTTCTGGGTCACAGAGCACATCGGGGTGCACTAGTACAGGAGAAACCTCAGGACATGTCGGGGAACTGCCAACCTCAGAGTCCGACACGACAAGGCCAAAACCAGAACCGGGCAGAAAATCATCACGAGTAAAGGTCACAGGTACTGGTCTTTCAAAAGAAGACTCGGACTCAAATTCAGAATTTTCTGTAACTGTAATATCATCATTGACTACACATGAATGAAGCTCCACAAGAGCTGCAAAAGTAGTCAGCAAGGCAGCAATGCCTACTGAAGTGGGCAACACCTCAGAAGGGCCTGGGGGGCAGGAGACATCTCCTACAAGTTCTGCACCCTTTGGGAGAAACTCGGAGACCTTTAGATCATCAAACAAGACCTCAGGAACATCATTTTTCAAGTTGTCTAAGAAGGATTCTATACTATCCATGTTACAGGGCAAAACTGGAACTTTATTTTGAGAACAGGGCAGATGTCCCAGGGAAGGTTCCACCATAAACTGAGACTGAATTTCATCATCATGAGTGGAACGTACAGGAATATTCACTGGACCACACACTGACTCCCTAACTTTAATCTCACTGCACCAAGAACTCTGCGTAGTAGTCAAACTAGCTTGCAATTCCAAAACTGCAGAAAGACAGGTAAAAATAGCAGCAATACCTAGACGAGCCTCTAGGGGCAGGGCAGGAGATATTGTACAAGGCAATATTGACTCATCCAGAGTACTGGGTGGAGAGTCAATACTTTCTTCAGAATCAGACTCGCAAATGTCAATGCAAGTGGACATCATGCCTTCATTCATGGTACAGGGCAGGTTCAGAGAAAGCTTCTCTGGACAAGGCAAAGAAGCTTCAGCATCAGATTCACAAAACCGAAGCGCTGTCTCACTCTTAGATTCGGCTAACAATGTCGAATCCGAGGAGTCAGAACGCAAAATTTGCGGATCCAAGATCGCTTTAGGTTGCGAAACTGACGCTTCCATATCGCAAACCTCCGCGATCTGCGGAGCAGACTGCAAGGCATCTAGGACAGAAACACTGGAGCAACTGTCATCAGGCAACAGGCCTGCACAGGTGCGAACAGAATAAGACATAGATTCATTTGCAAAAGAAATGGCGACATCAACAGGATAAACTTTATTAGGCATAAAAATTTTACTTTTGACGCTGCATAGTCGAGAAATTTTCCCCATGGCAGGGTCACAGACAGAAGATCTCAAAGATCTGTTTCTAACTGACAAAGGATCCCACACATCCTTAAGGAAACCGGCAGACTCATGCCGATCACAATCTGCAGGAACATCCGAGAAACAGGCATCAGATCGCACAGATTCAAACTGCACACTGTCAGGAGAGAATCCTTCGGGATTCGCACAGGAACCAACCACAGCGGCACACTCATTCATTTCAGATTGCACAAAGTCAAGACTCTCATGCTTTACCCCAGAAAGGCAGGAACAATCATCCGACAACGATGTCTCTTTATTGGAATCAATTGGTTGGTGTGTGTGCAACTCATCCAAAATCGTTTGCCATACATAGATCACCAGATCCACATCATCCTTGTCACATTCATCGGAATCAATCAGAAGGTACATAGAATCGAGACAAGCATTCAAGACATCTTCGCTTTTTGCGATGTAAAAATCGCAAAAGGCTTTCCAATCAAAATCGAATTCATCCAGCAAGGCCCCAATATCCCAGGAAGCAAATGGGGGTTCAAACAGGCCAGTATCCAAATAATCTCCATAGGGGTGGAGTTCAGGAACAAGAACAGATTTTGTAACTGCTTTAATGTAGTGTGCGATCCTACCTATAGCAGGATCCACATAAGCTTTGGATTGGGGCAAAAAACCTGGAAACTGATCAGCAGATGCATTATAAACATCATTATCATACTGCATGGTTTTGCCCATTTCAGACTTGACAGAAATAACCTCTTTATTTGTGGTTGTTAGGGGCAACGGATCTTTCCGCTGGGAAGCCTTCCTAGATCTTTTACGTTTAGACTTAGAGGCTTTGGATGGCTGCTTTGTGGATGAAAGAGTAGATGGAACAGCTGATTGAGCTGCTGACAACAACTCATTAAGGGGGTATGGTAATTGAGGTAATCTCAGCCAATTGTGAATTAAAAAGGCCAAGAATTCCAGGGGTCTTTGACTCAGGGTGGTATGATTTAACACATCATAACCCCACATTGACATTTCGCCCCCCAACAGAATGTAGACCATTTGGGGGGCCCAGGTAGACACTGGGGTACATTGGAATTCAGGGTTCGCTAACAGTTTTGTACACTCAGACAAAAATTCGTCTGCTGATTCAGGTTCAAGTTTTTTTAAATCTCTTAAAGGTACAAGAGCCATATTCGACAAAATCGTACAAATCGGAAATTCCGTCTACACTGGGGTTTTGGGTTGGGCTGGACATTCTGTAACGGTTGTGGAACTTTCTCCGTGATCAGCGCACAACGCGTGCGCTGACACGGCGGAAATCCTCCACAAGCGTATATTTGCAGGCACCCAGCAAAAGGTGCTACGCACCTTTAGAGGGAAATTCCTGTCGGCAGATGGCGCTGGGGAGTGCAGAGGAACCAATCCTCTGTACCTCCACAAGTGCCAGACAGGAATTGTACGAAGCGCAGAACGCAATCGCAAGAGAGGCGATTGCGAATGAGATTGAGCAAAGGGATAGGTTGTATGTGTGTGCGCCAATCCAGTCGCCACCCCGCGACCGCGCACACACAACAGCAGATACGAAATAGGAACGCGATCGCGAGAGGTGCGATCGCCAGACGTGACACAAGGCAGATCAGAATAGAATACGAGGGTAGCAAAGGCACAGCAAATACAATAAGGAGATACGGAAAATAACAACGCTAGCTAACCGCGAACACCGCACTCATTCGCAACAGTGCACGCGGTTATGCGCGATCTCCACGTGATAAGCACAATAGAGACAAGCACGCCTAACTAACCATTAACAGACAAACATGAAACAGAGGACGCGAGCGCTTGCTTAACGGTTACCTCACCGAGCCTGCAGCAAGCGTAGCGGACAAGACAGACACACGAAAACAGGGACAAACGAGAGATAGGATCTACAGCACTAGCGAAAAGGGGCTAGCGTGATCCAGGTACAGAGTAGCAGAACAGAAGGATCCCCAGCGCTAGCGAAAAGTAGCTAGCGCGATCCCAGGAAACAGAACAGAAGAGATAGCTGGTAGCAACCGCTGCACCAGCTATACTCCAAGAACAGAGATCAGAACCATTTCCTGTCGACCACCATAGGGGCAGGACAATGGCAACAGGCAAGACAAGACAGAACAGGCAATACGGATAATACAACCTGACTGGGCTAGAAGGGGAGCATAAAGCAACCCCCAGGAATTAACTATACTAGATAGCAATGGCTGACACTCCAGCAGTGTCCATCAGGAACAGACCATGGAAGGGAAATGTCCAGCATAGCATTCTGGGAACCATAAAGCTCTTATAGTGCCAGTCATCAAAGAAGGCAGGTAGGGGATTTGCATAACGAATGTATGCAAATTCCCCAGCAAGAGAACAGACCAGAAACTTGCAATGGAAAGACAGGTCTCTGTTCCAGAGACCTGCAGCCCACAGACTAGAGGAATGGACAAACAGCTGTCTGCCTGTGCAGCCAGCTGAGCGGATCATCACAATAGGGCACTTAATAAGATAACAATTCCGAACCGTTATCTTATTACCCTTAATTGATGACTTGTTTTCTCAAGTTTCTGGGGCGCAAGTGTTCTCCAAACTGGACCTGAGAGGGACATATAACTTGATTCGAATCAGACAGGCGGATGAATGGAAGACCGCGTTTAACACACCCGATGGGCATTACGAGTACTTGGTGATGCCCTTCGGGTTGTGTAATGCCCCCCGGTCTTCCAGGAATTTGTCAACGAAATGTTTAGGAATATTCTGGGACGCTTCCTTGTCATATACTTAGATGACATTCTGATTTTTTCCCGCAACCTCGAGGAACACAAGGATCATGTGAAATTTGTGTTGTGTAAACTCTGGGAAAATCACCTTTATGCAAAACTAGAAAAATGTCTGTTTGAGGTGTCTGAGATTGCCTTCTTGGGGTACATCATCTCCTCACATGGTTTATCTATGGACCCCAAAAAAGTTTCCGCAGTGCTGGAGTGGCCTCAGCCTGCTGGTTTGAAGGCGCTCCAACGCTTCTTAGGTTTTGCAAACTACTACAGAAAGTTTATCAAGGGATTTTCTTCTGTGGTGGCTCACCAATTTGACTAAAAAGGGGGCTGATACTTACAATTGGTCTCAGGAAGCCTGTGAGGCCTTTAATAAGCTCAAGTCTCTGTTCTGTGCTCCTCCCATTTTGCATCACGTAGATGTCTCACGCCCGTTTATTGTGGAAGTGGATGCCTCTGAGGTTGGAGTGGAGGCTGTACTCTCCCAATATTCGGGGTCTCAGGGACGATTACACCCCTGTGCCTTCTTTTCCCGTAAATTCTCCCCAGCAGAGAGAAATTACGACATAAGCAACAGGGAACTCTTAGTCATAAAGATGGCATTTGAGGAGTGGCAACACTGGCTGGAGGGGGCGGAACATGTTATTACATTTTTCATGGATCACAAAAATCTGGAATATATTGAGGGTGCTAAGAGGCTCAATCCGGGACAAGCTCGATGGGCGCTCTTCTTTTCCCAATTCCGGTTCATAATTACGTATAAACCAGGTAATAAAAATGTAAAGGCCCACGCATTGTCCCGTTGTTTCCAACCAGAGACAGTACAGCCCTCACTCCCTGTCAACATCTTGCCAGAACATGTTGTGATTGCAGCCACGGAACCCATGGAGGACCTGGCAGTCACTCTGCAGCCATATCAATCTGAAACTCCAGAGGGGAAACCTGATGGGGTATTGTTTGTTCCATTGCATCTGCGACTACAGGTCTTGCAGATGTTTCATAGCCACAAGAACATCCGGGTATAGGCAGTACTGAGGAGCTCCTGTCTCGCAGTGTGTGGTGGTCTTCATGGAGAAATGACTGTAAGAACTTTGTTTCTTCCTGCACCATCTGTGCTCGCAGTAAACCAGCCAGATAGGCTCCTGCGGGTATGTTACAGTCATTGCCCACTCCCACAGAACCATGGACCCACATATCCATGGATTTTGTGGGAGAACTCCCCATTTCTGAGGGGAACGCCGTGATTTGGGTTATTGTAGATCGTTTTAGCAAAATGGTCCATTTTGTTCCTTTGAAGAAGCTGCCTTCGGCCCAGGAGTTAGCTGATCTTTTTATCGTGCATGTCTTCCGTTTACACGGAATACCGATTAATATAGTGTCAGACAGAGGGGTGCAATTTGTATCCAAATTTTGGCGGGCCTTCTGTCATCATTTGGGCCTTACCTTGTCTTTCTCCTCGGGCTTTCACCCCCAAACCTATGGCCAGACCGAGAGAATGAATCAGTCACTGGAGCAATTTCTCCGATGCTATGTGGCTGATTCACAGCAGGATTGGGTAAAGTTTCTTCCCTTTGTGGAGTTTGCCCATAATAATCTCTGAAACGCTTCCTCGGGGTACTCTCCATTTCAGGTGGTTTCTGGAAAGTCACCTAAGTTTTGCCCCTTGCCAACGAACAATTCTCTGTTCCCAGCACTGGACGACTGGCAGAAATCGTGTAAGAGGATTTGGTTGTTGGTAAAAGCCAACCTGGAGAAAGCCTTTAATGCTCAAAAGAGGCAGGCTGATAGGAAGCATTCACCTGAATGGGACTTTGCCCCGGGAGACATGGTATGGGTATCCACACGCCACATAGCCTTAAGACAGCTTTCGGTTAAATTGGGGCCTAAGTATATTGGACCATTACAGAAAAAAATCAATGAAGTAGCATACAGGGTTGCTCTCCCAGCTACCATGAAGGGTGTTAAGTCGTTCCATGTCTCTTTGCTTAAACCAGCTGTGTATGCTGAGTCCTCTCCCCCCCCCCCCCCCCCGGTAGTTATCAATGGAGAACCTGAGTATGAAGAAGAGGAGATTTTGGATTCTCGTAGGGTGCAGAACTCGTTACAGTATTTGGTTCACTGGAAGGGATATGGTCCTGAGGAGAGGTCATGGGTCCCAGATCGCCATCTCCATGCTAAAGAATTAAAACAGTTTCATTAGTTGCATCTTGAATGTGTTTCAGGGGTGTGTCCGGAGGCCACGCCTCAAGGGGGGGGTAATGTCAGAAATAGCAAAGTTACCTCTGTAGCGGAGAGCGGCGCGGCTGCCGCTTCCGCGTCTGACGTCACGGCGGTTCCCGCGCCGCCTCCTTGGCATCGCTTCCCACCAGGTCAGGTTTCTCTAGAGTGTCTCAGCAGAAGGGCGCACGCACGCGCACAGAGAAAGGACCTTTATGCGCTGAGGAGGAAGGTCAACTGACCGGCCGGTCAGCTGACATCTTGGGACTGACATCTGCCGCCTGATTGGTTGAGGCGAGTGGGCGAAGCCGCGGGGATTACCCTTGCATTTAAGTCCCGGGCTGTCAGTACATCATTGTCTGCTGTTGCTGATACTTTGCGGTTAAGCTCTCAGACCTTAGATAGTTCCTAGTGTGCTTTGATCCGGCAGGACCCTGGGGATTTCACACATAGTTAGGAATTGTTTGATAGCTATAATTATACCTGATATTGTTGCCTATTGTGTATGAACCTTGCCTGAACTTCTGACTATCTTTTGCCTCACGATTCTGTATTCTGCCTATCTGTCTCGTTGCCGACCCCGGTCCGACATCGACCCTGCTCTTGCTTTCTGATTCTGTACTTTTGCATATGTGCTTGCTGCCGACCTTGGCTATACCTCTGACTATGATTTTACCTTCCGATTTTGTACTGCGACCTGACCGATTGTTACCGACCTTACCTGTACGACCACGCTAGCACTAGTGATAGTACCCACAGCCAGGGGCTATCACTTAGGAGTACTCCTGAGTTACTGTGCACTAAACACATGCGATCACACCTTCATTAAGGTATTTACTGACTTTATTGTGCATTTGCTACCAAGGTATTACTATCAGTCTGTTGAGCTCGCTCTGATCAGCAGAGTACCACCGATCATTACAACTATGCTTCTGAATTTAGAAAGTGGGCTGTGTCGTCTAGGTGGGAACAGTTTGCACTATTAGACCGTTTTCTTACGGGGTTATCTGAATCTGTATCTGACGTCATGATCAGTCACCCCGAGCCGAAAACACTTGATGAGGCTATCACATTAGCCATCAAGATTAACCGAAGAATTCGGTTTCACAAACAGGGCAGGTCTCGTGCCTCTCCTAGAGTTGTCTTCACCCCTCCCTCAGTCTCGACTAGTTCTGATGAACCTATGCAAATAGGCCATTCCAAATTGTCGGAGACTGAGAAGACTAGGAGAAGGAGAGAGGGTCTCTGCTTGTACTGTGGGGAGAAGGGTCATCTGATTCAGAACTGCAGTAAGAAGTCGGAAAACTTCTCCGCCTAGGTGTAGTAGGAGGTTCTACCGTGGGCAAACCAGTTTAACCTCCAAATAATGGTAAATTGTTATTACCATGTTCTATCACTTGGGAAAATAGAGTGTTTTTGTAACGATCGGTGTAACACAGAGAGGATCTGATTACTGGTGATCTGCAGTATCACCGAGAATACAGATATATACCCGATCATTGATGATCTGCAGTATCACCGATAATCAGATATATCTCTAACCTCTGGACACCTGAGTAATATGAGTGTTTGGTGCAACAGTAATACTTTGAGGAGAGCCTCCGTATAGAGGGTGCAAGGCAGTAAGAGATACTGCCCAAAGAACAGGCTCCTTCCAAAGACCTGAGGCTCCCCAAGGGGAGGAGTCAGGCTGAGAGTGGGAAGGACCAGAGTGTGAGTGACACCAATGGTGGAGGGTCACTGACAGATCTGTGAACTATCTCTAAACAGAGGAGATAGTTCTCGAGGTCGGACAAGCCAGGTCGGCAACAGACAGACAGATCAGATACAGAGGAAAGAGACTGATACGGAATCCTAAGGCAAGCAAGGTTTGGCAACGGAGTATCAGATATAGCGAAGTACCAAATCAGAGATCAGAAGAGAGGTCAGGAAAAGCAGAAGGTCATAACAAATAATCAACAATTGTCTAGTCTAAAGGTGTGAGCTCCTTGATCATCAACACCCTGGAACTAGTCTGAAGATATAACAGGATGGTAAAGCTAATTCCTAGTCTTGGGTGTGAGCTCCATAGTCATCAACACCCTGGAACTAGTCTGAAGAATAACACAGATAATATACAGTATTCCTAATCTGGGGTGTGAGGTCCGTGATCATCAACACCCTGGAACTGGTCTAGAGAATAACACAAATGATATACAGAATTCCTAATCTGAGGTGTGAGGTCCTTGGTCATCAACACCCAGGAACTGGTCTAAAGAATAACACAGGGGGCAATTCACTTTTTCACCTGTGTTTTCTCCTAGGTGATATTTTTAAGCTTGTCAATAAAATGCCTTTTAAGCCCCAGAATGCAAGAAAATGATTAAAATAATTTGGATAGTACTTTTTCACCAACTTTTTGGTACTTTTTTAGTTGAAAAGCACTGGAAAGTTATTTAAAATCAAAGATGAAAAATTATCTCCTAGGTGAAAACTCAGGTGAAAAAGAGAATTGCATATGGCCCAGAATCTGACAAAAAGGTCTGAGTGCTTCCACGTAGTGATCGCAATGGCAGACAACCAGAGAATGACCAGCACCCAGTATATATAGCAAGGCGCTCTCCAGTGCCTCCCCTAAGTGCTGGACCAATGGGAAGTGGTGGAATTGTCAGCTGACCGGCTTGGTCAGCTGACTCCCTTCTGGCTGTCATAAAAGCTCTGCCTCTCAGCGCGCGCGCGCGTCCTTCTGAACCTGTGTGGACTATCAGTCCCAGCCACATCAGACCTGTGCTTTAAACCATCCGCTGTGCTGAGCGCGGAACCAGCCGCACCGCTATCAGAGCATGCGGCGGTTCCTCCGCATTCAGCCATACTGCCAGATGTAGGCCTATGCGTGCAAACCGCTGCGTCGGACGCAGAATCCGCCGCCTTGTTCTCAGGACATGCGGCGGTTTCTCCGCGTTCAGTCATGCTAGCGGATGCAGGCCCACGCGCGCAACCTGCCGTGTTGGACGCGGAATCAGCCGCCTTGCTCTGAGCACCCGCGGCGGCTTTTCCGCGTTTTCTCACAGTACCCCCCCCCCCCCCTTGAGGAGTGGACTCCGGACAGCTCCTACCCGGCCTCTCAGGATGTAGGACGTGGAATTCCTTCTTTAATTTGTCCGCATGCATGCGACAATCAGGTACCCATGTTCTCTCCTCAATGCCATAACCCTTCCAGTGAACTAAATACTGTACTGAGTTCTGTACAATACGTGAGTCTAAAATCTTTTCCACTTCATACTCAGGTTGGTTATCCACCATCACAGGGGGAGATGGAGTGGAATCTACATGCACTGCTGGCTTAAGCAGGGACACATGGAAGGATCTCACCCCACGCATACTGGCAGGAAGGTCAATGGCATAAGTAACATTGTTGATTTTCTTGGTTACTGGGAAAGGACCCACAAATCTGGGTCCTAACTTGGGCGAAGGCTGTTTTAAAGTCAAATGATGAGTGGACACCCAGACCAAGTCTCCTGGCCGGAACTTCCACTCAATGGAACGTTTCTTGTCAGCTTGACCTTTCTGACTCTGAAAAGCCTTCTCTAGATTCTCTTTCACGATTCCCCAAATGTTCCTAAATGACTTTTGCCAAGCCTCCAAAGCTGGAAATGGAGTAGAAGCTACTGGCAGTGGGGAGAACTTAGGCAACTTTCCGGTTACCACCTGAAATGGAGAGAATCCAGAGGAAGCACTTTTCAAATTATTGTGTGCAAATTCTGCAAACGGAAAGAACTTGACCAAATCATTTTGCGCATCTGCAACATAACACCTTAGAAACTGTTCCAGTGACTGATTAATACTCTCTATGAATATATAAAGTCAGCGCAGGTCTATAGTAATACAGCTGTCATCATTTTTTGGTATACAGGATCTTCGAACAAAAGGGTAAAGAAGCAAGGCTTACCAGATTCCAACAACCCACATTATAAGGTTGTAAACGAGTTTGATAGGTGGTCCGCAGAACTTTCAAATGGTATCGTTTCACCAGCGATGTTGCACACTACAGATTCCTCCGGAATATAGTAGATATCCTGAGATCGCAGAGACTCACCAAAGGGGAGTCCAGTAGGGTAGTGACATGAAAGAGATGTACGGCACATCTAAGTGTAAACCGTCTTTATTACATAACAAGTAAAACAATTAAAAACAAGGATAAAGGAAAACTCACATACGGGGCCCGTGCACTGGGAACCCCGAAAAAGTAGCGCGCATAAAATGGTCAATAGAAGACCTCAAATAAAATGGTGCCGCCTGTCGCCTTCCCGACCGGTTTCGCAATCTTGCGTCATCAGGGGAGAAAGGCGACCAGGCGGCCAGCACCAACTTTATAACATTTTTGAATTAAAAAGTGGGAGTGGTTAGGCTCCACCTTATTCAGACTACACTAGTCAAAGGCAGAAAGCATCAAACATGAAATAAAACATTGTGACAAATTGCATTGTGTCAGAGAGACAGTAGCAAAAGATCTCTCAGATAGTGTGAATAAAAAGAGGTGAATGCAATATTACCTGCATATTCAATTCGTAGTAGGCTAGTTAAGGCTAAATTAAAAGCTAGATTGATTACTCTGCCCTAGGGCATATCTTTCCTATGTAAAAACTTCTTTCTAGATGAAAAGCAGGCACTTCCTGTACCAGAAGTAGTCACTGGAACTCAGGAAGTAGCCTTGCACTCCACCAGGGTCAAGTGGAGCACAAGTTCTTCCTGTGAAGGGAAAAAATAAATCCAATGCGTATGCAATGACGCATACGATCATAAAAACGTAAACAATGAAGCACATAGCAGTGCAGTGCGGCTATAAATATGCATGAAGTGTACTCAGGTGTGCAATGAAAAGCGCGTCATTTTATTTGAGGTCTTCTATTGACCATTTTATGTGCGCTACTTTTTCGGGGGTTCCCAGTGCACGGGCCCCGTATGTGAGTTTTCCTTTATCCTTGTTTTTAATTGTTTTACTTGTTATGTAATAAAGACGGTTTACACTTAGATGTGCCGTACATCTCTTTCATGTCACTACCCTACTGGACTCCCCTTTGGTGAGTCTCTGCGATCTCAGGATATCTACTATATTCCGGAGGAATCTGTAGTGTGCAACATCGCTGGTGAAACGACACCATTTGAAAGTTCTGCAGACCACCTATCAAACTCGTTTACAACCTTATAATGTGGGTTGTTGGAATCTGGTAAGCCTTGCTTCTTTACCCTTTTGTTCGAAGATCCTGTATACCAAAAAATGATGACAGCTGTATTACTATAGACCTGCGCTGACTTTATATATTCATTGCTTGTGTGGACTTTTGGACATTGTCCTTCTCGGCTGCGGTCGCCTTCTGCCTTGGCGCTGACACTTGTTGTTTATTGTTGATTAATACTCTCTGTCTGACCATTGGTCTGAGGGCGGTAGCCCGACGAAAACGACAGTTCCATGCCCAATTGATGACAGAATGCCCTCCAAAATTTAGAAACAAATTGGACTCCCCGATCTGACACTATATTTTCCGGAATGCCATGTAGCCGGAAAATGTGCATGATGAAAAGATCGGCCAACTCCTGGGCCGAGGGGAGTCCTTTCAGGGGCACGAAATGGGCCATTTTACTGAATCTGTCGACTACCACCCAAATGACCGGGAGCTCACCCACAAAATCCATGGACAAGTGGGTCCATGGTTCATTCGGGGTGGGCAAAGGCTGCAACGTTCCGACAGGTGCCAGACGGGAGGGTTTACTTTTTGCACATACTGCACATTCTCTCACATACTCCTTGCAGTCAGTTGCCAAAGAAGGCCACCAAGCACACCTAGCAACAAGGTCCTGTGTTCTGGAGGCCCCAGGATGTCCAGCATTTTTGTGGGAGTGGAACATCTGCAATATCTGGAGACAAAACGGCAATGGTACAAACATGACCCCTTCAGGTTTACCCTCAGGGACATCCTGCTGGAAGGGACTTAAAGTCTCCATCCAGTTCTTCCAGGTCTCTGTGGCAGCCAATACCACTTTCTGTGGGATAATAGTCTCTGGGTCTGAGGACTGTGCTGTCTCTGGCTCAAAGCATCTGGATAAAGCATCTGCTTTAATGTTTTTACTACCCGGAGTATACGTAATTACAAATCTGAATCTCGAGAAAAACAGTGACCACCGAGCCTGACGGGGACTCAATCTCTTAGCCCCCTCAATGTATTCCAAATTTTTGTGATCAGTGTAAACTGTAATCATATGTTCTGCTCCTTCTAGCCTCAAAGGCCAATTTAATGGCCAGGAGCTCCCTGTTGCCAATATCGTAGTTTTTCTCTGCTGGTGAAAACCTACATGAAAAATAGGCACACGGGTGTAATCTTCCCTGCAACCCAGAACGCTGAGACAGCACAGCCCCCACCCCAACCTCTGAGGCATCCACCTCTACGATAAAGGGATAGGAGGTGTCGACGTGTCTCAAAATGGGTGCAGAACAAAATAATTCTTTCAGAGTGGAGAAAGCAGCCAGAGCTTCGGGGGACCAGTGGTTGGTATCTGCCCCTTTCTTTGTGAGACTGGTGAGGGGTGCAATGACTGTGGAGTACCCCTTTATGAACCTCCTATAGTAATTTGAGAACCCTAAGAATCTCTGGAGAGCCTTCAGTCCCACTGGCTGAGGCCACTCCAGGACAGCAGAGACTTTGGCGGGGTCCATAGAAAGGCCCGAGGTAGAAATTATATACCCCAGAAAGGCGACAGATGTTACCTCGAAAATGCATTTCTCCAACTTAGCATAAAGCATGTTTTGTCTTAGCTTGTGCAACACAAATCTGACATGAGCCCTGTGCTCTGTGAGGTTAGCTGAGAAGATTAGTATATCATCTAGATATACCAGGACAAATTTACCCCAAACCTCCCTGAACACCTCATTGATGAGTTCCTGAAAGACGTCCAGAGCGTTACACAACCCGAAGGGCATCACCAGGTACTCGTAATGCCCATCGGGTGTCTTAAAGGCCGTCTTCCACTCATCGTCCTCTCTGATCCGTACCAGGTTGTATGCACCCCGCAAATCCAATTTTGAGAAAATCTTAGCATCGGTGACCTGAGTAAATAAATAGTCTATCAAAGGTAATGGATAGCGATTTTTTACTGTGATTTTATTCAGACCCTGATAATCAATGCATGGTCGAAGGCCTCCGTCTTTTTTCTATACAAAAAAGAAACCTGCTCCAGCAGGTGACCGGGAAGGGCGAATGAACCCTTTGGCTAAGTTTTCGCGGATATATTCCTGCATGGCCAATTTCTCCGGCCCAGATTTGTAGAGATGACCTCTAGGGGGCATACAACCAGACCGGAGATCGATGGGACAATCGAAAGGGCGATGTGGAGGAAGTTTATCGGCTGATCTAGGACAAAACACGTCTGAGAATTCAGAATACTGATCTGGTACTCCCTCCATGTGAATCTTGGTTTGGCCCAAGGTTACCTTCGCTAAACAATGATGAAAGCAATGGGACGACCAGCTCGTTAGCTGACCAGTGGCCCAATTTATCTGAGGGGAGTGAAGTTGTAACCAAGGCATGCCAAGAATGATCATGGAGGTTGTCATGTGTAACACAAAAAAAAAACAAATTTTCCTTATGCAGCGCCCCGATAGTGACTCCCACCTCAGGGGTCTGTGACAGAGGACTGTTGCCTTGCAGAGGGGAATCATCTACTGCCGTAACTTGAATAGGAGGTTTTACCGGGGTGACCGGAATACCTAACGTTTTTGCAAATTCATAATCCATAAAATTAGCCGCTGACCCCGAGTCAATGAAGGCTTCCGTGACTTCAGACTTATCTTCCCATGAAATAGTACAAGGAAGAAGCAAACGTTTATCATCTAGGGGTAAAAATTGCACGCCTAGGGTATTACCCCCAATTACTCCTAGGCAGTAGCGTTTTCCGATTTCTTAGGGCAATTCTGCACTCTATGACCCCCCTCTGCACAATAAAGACAAAGCTGCTCTGCTATCCTGCGTTTCCGCTCCACTTGAGACAATTTTGACCGACCAATCGGCATTGGTTCAGGTGGAGGCGAAACGGGAGGAGGTGGAGTCACAGGGGGCGCAGAGTGGGATACCATTCTCGCATAGTTCCTACCCCGAGTCTGTCTCTGATAGCGCAGCCGGCGATCTATTCTGATGGCCGATGAAATGGCCTCATCGATGGACTTAGGTTCAGGCTGACTTAACATAAGATCGGTGACCTCATCTGACAACCCTGATAACAAACAACCTAAAAGGGCAAAGGTATCCCACCTGGTTGATACTGACCACCTCCTAAATTCAGCAGCATACTCTTCAACCGGACTCTTGCCTTGACGTAACAGCTTGAGCTTCCGTTCAGAAGTCGAGGCAATGTCTGGATCATCGTAAATTATAGCTATGGCTTTAAAAAATTCCTCTACAGAGGTTAGGGCCAAGTCTCCGTCGGGCAGACTGTACGCCCAGGTCTGAGAATCACCTGATAACAAAGTTTTAATAAATGTAACCCTTTGGGCCATAGTTCCTGAAGAATTAGGTCTCAACTCAAAGTATGATAACACTCTACTCCTAAAATTTCGGAAGTCAGATCTGTGACCGGAAAATTTTTCAGGTACAGGCATACGTATGTCTGTGCTAGGAGGAGATCGCACTTCATCCACAGCTGTCTTGTAACGATTGGTGTAACACAGAGAGGGTCTGATTACCGGTGATCTGCAGTATCACCGAGAATACAGATATATACCCGATTATTGATGATCTGCAGTATCACCGATAATCAGATATATCTCTAACCTCTGGACACCTGAGTAATAAGAGTGTTTGGTGCAACAGAAATACTTTGAGAACTGCACCTGAGGAGCAGGTGCACAGCAGTAAGGAGTACTGCACAGTAACACGTTCCTTCCGTAAGCCTGAGACTCTCCCGAGGGAGGGGTCAGGCTAGGAATAGGAAGGACAGGAATAGGAAGGGTGTCACCTCCAGGTCTGTGAGCTATCTCTAAACTGGGGAGATAGCTCTCAAGGTCGGACAAGCCGGGTCAGCAACAGACAGACAGATCAGGGACAGAGACAGGAGACAGATGCGGAATCCTAAGACAAGCAGAGATCGGCAACGGAGTATCAGATACAGCGAAGTGCCTAATCAGAGATCAGAAGAGTAGTCAGGAAAGCAGAAGGTCATAACAAATAATCAACAATGCCTAGTCTTGGGTGTGAGCTCCTTGATCATCAACACCCTGAAACTAGTCTAAGTAATAACACAGATAATCTGTTTTCCCTAGACTGAGGTGTGAGGTCCTTGATCGTCAACACCCAGGAACTGGTCTAGATAATAACACAGATAATATCACAGATACTGGCAAGGTCTGAGTGCTACCACGTAGTGATCGCAATGGCAGACAACCAGAGAATGACCAGCGCCCAGTATATATAGCAAGGCGCTCTCCAGCGCCTCCCCTAAATGCTGGACCAATGGGAAATGGTGGAATTGTCAGCTGACCCTCTCAGCGCGCGCGCGCGCGCGTCCTTCTGAACCTGTGTGGACTATCAGTCCCAGCCACACCAGGCCTATGCTGTAAACCATCCGCTGTGCTGGGCGCGGAACCAGCCGCACCGCTATCAGAGCATGCAGCGGTTCCTCCGCGTTCCGCCATACTGTCAGATGTAGGCCTATGCGTGCAAACTGCCGTGTCAGATGCGGAATCCGCCGCCTTGTTCTCAGGACATGTGGCGGTTTTTCCGCGTTCAGTCATGCCAGCAGATGCAGGCCTATGCGCGCAACCTGCCGCGTTGGACGCGGAATCAGCCGCCTTGCTCTGAACACTCGCGGCGGCTTTTCCTCGTTTTCTCACAGTACCCCCCCCCTGAGGAGTGGACTCCGGACAGCTCCTACCCGGTTTCTCAGGATGTAAAGCGTGAAACTCCCTCCTTAATTTATCTGCATGCATACGACACTCAGGTACCCATGTTCTCTCCTCATTACCATACCCTTTCCAGTGAACTAGATACTGCACTGAGTTCTGTACAACACGTGAGTCTAAAATCTTTTCTACTTCGTACTCAGATTGGTCATCTATCATCACAGGAGGAGGAGGAGTGGAACCTACATGAACTGCTGGCTTAACCACTTGAGGACCGTGGGCTTTACCCCCTTAAGTACCGGCCACTTTTTTTCCATTCAGACCACTGCAGCTTTCACAGTTTATTGCTCGCTCATACAACCTACCACCTAAATGAATTTTGGCTCCTTTTCTTGTCACTAACAAAGCTTTCTTTTGGTGCTATTTGATTGCTCCTGCGATTTTTACTTTTTATTATATTCATCAAAAAAGACATGAATTTTGGCAAAAAAATGATTTTTTTAACTTTCTGTGCTGACATTTTTTAAATAAAGTAAAATTTCTGTATACATGCAGCGCGAAAAATGTGGACAAACATGTTTTTGATTAAAAAAAACCATTCAGTGTATATTTATTGGTTTGGGTAAAAGTTATAGCGTTTACAAACTATGGTGCAAAAAGTGAATTTTCCCATTTTCAAGCATCTATGACTTTTCTGACCACCTGACATGTTTCATGAGGAGCTAGAATTCCAGGATAGTATAAATACCCCCCAAATGACCCCATTTTGTAAAGAAGACATCCCAAAGTATTCACTGAGAGGCATAGTGAGTTCATAGAAGATATTAATTTTTGTCACAAGTAAGCGGAAAATGACACTTTGTGAAAAAAAAAAGTTTCCATTTCTTCTAACTTGCGACAAAAAAAAAAAATGAAATCTGCCACGGACTCACCATGCCCCTCTCTGAATACCTTGAAGTGTCTACTTTCCAAAATGGGGTCATTTGTGGGGTATGTTTACTGTCCTCGCATTTTGGGGGGTGCTAATTTGTAAGCACCCCTGTAAAGCCTAAAGATGCTCATTGGACTTTGGGCCCCTTAGCGCAGTTAGGCTGCAAAAAAGTGCCACACATATGGTATTGCCGTACTCAGGAGAAGTAGTATAATGTGTTTTGGGGTGTATTTTTACACATACCGATGCTGGGTGGGAGAAATATCTCTGTAAATGACAATTTTTAATTTTTTTTACACACAATTGTCCATTTACAGAGATCTTTCTCCCACTCAGCATGGGTATGTGTAAAAATACACCCCAAAACACATTATACTACTTCTCCTGAGTACGGCGATACCACATGTGTGGCACTTTTTTGCACCCTAACTGCGCTAAGGGGCCCAAAGTCCAATGAGTACCTTTAGGATTTCACAGGTCATTTTGAGAAATTTCGTTTCAAGACTACTCCTCACGGTTTAGGGCCCCTAAAATGCCAGGACAGTATAGGAACCCCACAAATGACCCCATTTTAGAAAGAAGATACCCCAAGGTATTCCGTTAGTAGTACGGTGAGTTCATAGAAGATTTTATTTTTTGTCACAAGTTAGCGGAAAATGACACTTTGTGAAAAAAAACAATAAAAATCAATTTCCGCTAACTTGTGACAAAAAATAAAATCTTCTATGAACTCACCGTACTACTAACAGAATACCTTGGAGTGTCTTCTTTCTAAAATGGAGTCATTTGTGGGGTTCCTATACTGTCCTGGCATTTTAGGGGCCCTAAACCGTGAGGAGTAGTCTTGAAACAAAATTTCTCAAAATGACCTGTGAAATCCTAAAGGTACTCATTGGACTTTGGGCCCCTTAGCGCAGTTAGGGTGCAAAAAAGTGCCACACGTGGTATCGCCGTACTCGGGAGAAGTAGTACAATGTGTTTTGGGGTGTATTTTTACACATACCCATGCTGGGTGGGAGAAATAACTCTGTAAATGGACAATTGTGTGTAAAAAAATCAAAAGATTGTCATTTACAGAGGTATTTCTCCCACCCAGCATGGGTATGTGTAAAAATACACCCCAAAACACATTATACTACTTCTCCCGAGTACGGCGATACCACATAATTGGCACTTTTTTGCAGCCTAACTGCGCTAAGGGGCCCAAAGTCCAATGAGTACCTTTAGGATTTCACAGGTCATTTTTGTTTCAAGACTACTCCTCACGGTTTAGGGCCCCTAAAATGCCAGGGCAGTATAGGAACCCCACTAATGACCCCATTTTAGAAAGAAGACACCCCAAGGTATTCCGTTAGGAGTATGGTGAGTTCATAGAAGTTTTTATTTTTTTGTCACAAGTTAGCGGAAATTGATTTTAATTGTTTTTTTTCACAAAGTGTCATTTTCCGCTAACTTGTGACAAAAAATAAAATCTTCTATGAACTCACCATACTCCTAACGGAATATGTTTGGGTGTCTTCTTTCTAGAATGGGGTCATTTGTGGGGTTCCTATACTGCCCTGGCATTTTAGGGGCCCTAAACCGTGAGGAGTAGTCTTGAAACCAAATGACGCAAAATGACCTGTGAAATCCTAAAGGTACTCATTGGACTTTGGGCCCCTTAGCGTACTTAGGGTGTAAAAAAGTGCCACATATGTGGTACCGCCGTACTCAGGAGAAGTAGTATAATGTGTTTTGGGGTGTATTTTTACACATACCCATGCTATCTAGATCCTGATTCTGTAACCAACTACAGACCTGTGGCGAACTTACCATTCCTATCAAAAGTTATCGAGAAAGCAGTCGCCAACCAGCTAGAAGCCAGGCTTACAGATAACAACATCTTTGATACTTTTCAGTCAGGATTCAGGAAAAGGCACAGCACTGAAACAGCATTAGTCCGAGTAATGAATGATCTACTTACTGCAAGGGACAAGGGTGATTGCTCAATTCTGATTCTTCTTGACTTGTCAGCAGCATTTGATACTGTGGACCATGAAATACTAATCCAGCGACTGAAGAATTACTGTGGCCTAAGGGGTACTGTTCTTAGCTGGTTTCAGACCTTCCTATCTGGCAGGACACAGCAAGTATGTCTGGGCACACACTACTCTAATCCAGTGCCACTTGCCTATGGAGTTCCACAGGGTTCTGTACTATCACCATTACTCTTTGCAGTCTACATGCTCCCACTGGGCAAAATAATCCAGAACTATGGTTTAGGATACCATTGTTATGCAGATGACACACAACTGTATCTGTCCTTCAAGCCTGGCACCCAAGACCCATCAGCATCCATAAATGCGTGTCTAGTGGATTTACAAAATTGGATGAACACCAGCTGGCTGAGGCTGAACTCTGACAAAACAGAGGTGTTGGTGGTAGGTGGTCCACACATGATGGATAAAGTTCAAAACGCTCACCACCTCAAACTAGCAATTGGGGGAGATACTGTACAGTATAAAGACTCTGTGCGAAACCTTGGGGTGATCCTGGATGGAAATCTAAAACTCAGACAGCAGGTATCAGCTGTCGTCAAGTCTTCCTTCTTCCATCTAAGAAATATAGCGAAAATAAAACACCTAATCCCAGCTGAAGACCTACCTGCCCTGGTTCACGCATTGTATCCTCCCGCCTAGACTACTGCAACGCCCTGTTAATCGGATCTACAGATAAGGTTCTGCGCCCCTTACAGCTAGTACAGAATGCTGCAGCCAGACTCCTAGCCAATGCCCCCCGCAGCTCACACATCACCCCAGTACTGCAAACTCTTCACTGGTTGCCAGTAAAATGGAGAATCAATTTTAAGATCTGCCTGCTGACATTCAAGGCTCTACACCACATGGGACCCAAATACATAGCGGATCTATTGGAACTTTATGCCCCTCCACGCATCCTCCGCTCTGCCAACAAGATGAAGCTGGTTATTCCCAGGATACACTTAACATTTGGTGCTCGGGCCTTTTCCTATGCAGCCCCTACTCTATGGAACTCACTTCCACAATCAGTACGAGAGGCTCCTTCTCTGGACAGCTTTAAAAAAAGGCTAAAAACTCACCTCTTTTCCCTAGCCTTTGAGACTGCATAATGCAGGGTCACAGCGCTTTGAGTCCCCAGGGAGAAAAGCGCTATATAAATATTATTGTTATTGTTATTGTTAATTGTTGTCACAAGTTAGCGGAAAATGAAACTTTGTAAAAAAAAACCAATAAAAATCAATTTCCGCTAACTTGTGACAAAAAATAAAATCTTCTATGAACTCACCGTACTACTAACAGAATACCTTGGGATGTCTTCTTTCTAAAATGGAGTCATTTGTGGGGTTCCTATACTGTCCTGGCATTTTAGGGGCCCAAAACCGTGAGTAGTCTGGAAACCAAATGTCTCAAAATGACTGTTCAGGGGTATAAGCATCTGAAAATTTTGATGACAGGTGGTCTATGAGGGGGCGAATTTTGTGGAACCGGTCATAAGCAGGGTGGCCTTTTAGATGACAGGTTGTATTGGGCCTGATCTGATGGATAGGAGTGCTAGGGGGTGACAGGAGGTGATTGATGGGTGTCTCAGGGGGTGGTTAGAGGGGAAAATAGATGCAATCAATGCACTGGGGAGGTGATCGGAAGGGGGTCTGAGGAGGATCTGAGGGTTTGGCCGAGTGTTTGAGGGTTTGATCTGAGGGTTTGCCCACACGGGGCAAATTAGGGCCTGATCTGATGGGTAGGTGTGCTAGGGGGTGACAGGAGGTGATTGATGGGTGTCTCAAGGTGTGATTAGAGGGGGGAATAGATGCAAGCAATGCACTGGCGAGGTGATCAGGGATGGGGTCTGAGGGCGTTCTAAGGGTATGGGCGGGTGATTGAGTGCCCTAGGGGCAGATAGGGGTCTAATCTGATGGGTAGCAGTGACAGGGGGTGTTTGATGGGTAATTAGTTGGTGTTTGGAGGAGAGAACAGATGTAAACACTGCACTTGGGAGGTGATCTGATGTCGGATCTGCAGGCGATCTATTGGTGTGGGTGGGTGATCAGATTGCCCGCAAGGGGCAGGTTAGGGGCTGATTGATGGGTGGCAGTGACAGGGGCTGATTGATGGGTGGCAGTGACAGGGGGTGATTGATGGGTGATCAGTGGGTTATTACAGGGAAGGACAGATGTAAATAATGCCCTGGCGAATGGATAAGGGGGGGTCTGAGGGCAATCTGAGCATGTAGGCGGGTGATTGGGTGCCCGCAAGGGGCAGATTAGGGTCTGATCTGATGAGTAACAGTGACAGGTGGTGATAGGTGGTGATTGATGGGTAATTAGTGGGTGTTTAGAGGAGAGAATAGATGTAAACACTGCGCTTGGGTGGTGATCTGATGTCGGATCTGCGGGCGATCTATTGGTGTGGGTGGGTGATCAGATTGCCTGCAAGGGGCAGGTTAGGGGCTGATTGATGGGTGGCAGTGACAGGGGGTGATTGATGGGTGGCAGTGACAGGGGGTGAATGATGGGTGATTGACAGGTGATCAGTGGGTTATTACAGGGAAGGACAGATGTAACTAATGCCCTGGCGAATTGATAAGGGGGGGTCTGAGGGCAATATGAGTGTGTAGGCGGGTGATTGGGTGCCCGCAAGGGGCAGATTTGGGTCTGATCTGATGAGTAACAGTGACAGGTGGTGATAGGTGGTGATTGATGGGTAATTAGTGGGTGTTTAGAGGAGAGAATAGATGTAAACACTGCGCTTGGGTGGTGATCTGATGTCGGATCTGCGGGCGATCTATTGGTGTGGGTGGGTGATCAGATTGCCCGCAAGGGGCAGGTTAGGGGCAGATTGATGGGTGGCAGTGACAGGGGGTGATTGACGGGTGATTGACGGGTGATTGACAGGTGATTGACAGGTGATCAGGGGGGATAGATGCATACAGTACACGGGGGGGGGGGGGTCTGGGGAGAATCTGAGGGGTGGGGGGTGATCAGGAGGGGGCAGGGGGCAGGGGGGGGTAAAAAAAAATAGCGTTGACAGATAGTGACAGGGAGTGATTAGGGGGGTGACTGGGTGCAAACAGGGGTCTGAAGGGTGGGCAGGGGGGGGGGTCTGAGGGGTGCTGTGGGCGATCTGGGGCAGGGGGGGAGAAATCAGTGTGCTTGGGTGCGACATAGGGTGGCTGCAGCCTGCCCTGGTGGTCCCTCGGACACTGGGACCACCAGGGCAGGAGGCAGCCTGTATAATACACTTTGTAAACATTACAAAGTGTATTATACACTTTGTATGCGGCGATCGTCGGGTTAACATCCCGTCGGCGCTTCCGTATGGCCGGCGGGATGTTGCGGCGGGTGAGCGGAGACAGGCGCCGGCGGAGGATCGCGTCACGGATGACGCGATCGCTCCGCCCATGCCCCTACAAGGACCGCCGCCATTTGTCAATACGGCGGTCCTTGCGGGGTCCACTTCCCGGCCGCCAATTGTCAATACGGCGGTCGGGAGTGGTTAAGCAGGGACACATGAAAGGATCTTACACCACGCATGCTAGCAGGGAGATCAATGGCATAAGTAACATTGTTGATCTTCCTGGTCAATGGAAAAGGGCCCACAAATCTGGGTCTTAACTTGGGCGAGGGCTGTTTCAGGGTCAAATGACGTGTGGACACTCAGACCAAATCTCCTGGCCGGAACTTCCACTCTAAGGAGCGTCTTTTGTCAGCTTGACCTTTCTCCAAATTATTCTCCTTCTCCAAATTATTTTTCACGATCCCCCAAATGTTCTTAAATGACTTTTGCCAAGCCTCCAAAGCTGGAAATGGAGTGGAAGCTACTGGCAGTGGGGAGAACTTAGGCAACTTTCCAGTTACCACCTGAAACGGAGAAAATCCAGAGGAAGAGCTTTTCAAATTATTGTGCGCAAATTCTGCAAACGGCAAGAATTTGACCCAATCATTTTGCGCATCTGCAACATAACACCTTAGAAACTGTTCCAACGACTGATTAATTCTCTCAGTCTGACCATTGGTCTGTGGGTGGTAGTAGCCCGACAAAAATGACAGTTCCATGACCATTTGATGACAAAATGCCCTCCAAAATTTAGAAACAAATTGAACTCCCCGATCTGACACAACGTTTTACGGAATGCCATGTAGAAAATGTGGATGATGAAAAGATCGGCCAACTCCTGGGCCGAGGGGAGTCCTTTCAGGGGCACAAAATGGGCCATTTTACTGAAACGGTCGACTACCACCCAAATGACCGACATGCCCTCAGACCTCGGAAGCTCACCCACAAAATCCATGGACAAATGGGTCCATGGTTCACTCGGGGTGGGCAAAGGCTGCAACGTTCCCACAGGTGCCAGACGGGAGGGTTTGCTTTTTGCACATACTGCACACTCTCTAACATACTCCTTGCAGTCAGTTGCCAATGAAGGCCACCAAGCACACCTAGCAACAAGGTCCTGTGTTCTAGTGGCCCCAGGATGTCCAGCATTTTTGTGAGAGTGGAACATCTGCAATATCTGGAGACGGAATGGCAGGGGTACAAACATCACCCCTTCAGGCTTTCCTCCAGGGACATCCTGCTGGAAGGGACTTAAAGTCTCCATCCAGTTTTTCCAGGTCTCTGTGGCTGCCAACACTACTCTCTGTGGGATAATAGTCTCTGGGTCTGAGGGCTGTGCTGTCTCTGGCTCAAAGCATCTGGACAAAGCATCCGCTTTAATGTTTTTACTACCCGGAGTGTACGTAATTACAAATCTGAATCTCGAGAAAAACAGTGACCACCGAGCCTGACGGGGACTCAATCTCTTAGCCCCCTCAATGTATTCCAAATTTTTGTGATCAGTGTAAACGGTAATCGTATGTTCTGCTCCTTCTAGCCAATGACGCCATTCTTCGAAGGCCAATTTAATGGCCAGGAGCTGCCTGTTGCCTATATCGTAGTTTTTCTCTGCTGGTGAAAACCTACGAGAGAAATAGGCACACGGGTGTAATCTTCCCTGCAACCCAGAATGCTGAGACAACACAGCCCCTACCCCGACCTCCGAGGCGTCCACCTCTACAATAAAGGGATAGGAGGTGTCGACGTGTCTCAAAATGGGTGCAGAGCAAAACAATTCTTTTAAAGTGGAGAAAGCAGCCAGAGCTTCGGGTGACCAGTGGTTGGTATCTGCCCCTTTCTTAGAAAGACTGGTGAGGGGTGCTATGACTGTGGAGTACCCCTTTATGAACCTTCTATAGAAATTAGCGAATCCTAAAAACCTCTGGAGAGATTTTAGTCCCACAGGCTGAGGCCATTCCAGGACAGCAGAGACTTTGGCAGGATCCATAGAAAGGCCCGAGGTGGAGATTATGTACCCCAGAAAAGTGACAGATGTTACCTCAAAAATGCATTTCTCCAATTTAGCATAAAGCATGTTCTGTCTTAACTTGTGCAGCACGAATTTGACATGAGTCCTGTGCTCAGAGAGGTTATCTGAGAAGATTAGTATATCATCCAGATATACCAGAACAAATTTACCCAACACCTCCCTGAATACTTCATTAATGAGTTCCTGAAAGACGACCAGGGCATTACACAACCTGAAGGGCATCACCAGGTACTCGTAATGCCCATCGGGTGTGTTAAAGGCCGTCTTCCACTCATCGCCCTCTCTGATCCGCACCAGATTGTATGCACCCCGCAAATCCAATTTCGAGAAAATCTTGGCATTGGTGACCTGAGTGAATAAATCGTCTATCAAAGGCAATGGATAGCGATTTTTTAATGTGATTTTATTCAGGCCCCGGTAATCAATGCATGGCCGAAGGCCTCCGTCTTTTTTCTTTACAAAAAAGAAACCTGCTCCGGCAGGCGACCGGGAAGGGCGAATAAAACCCTTAGCCAAATTTTCACGGATGTACTCTCGCATGGCCACTTTTTCTGGCCCAGACAAATTGTAAAGATGACCTCTAGGGGGCATACAACCAGATCGGAGATCGATGGGGCAATCGAAAGGGCGATGTGGAGGCAGTTTCTCTGCAGCTTTGGGACAAAACACATCAGAAAATTCAGAATATTGTTCCGGCACTCCCTCCACATGAATCCTGGTCTGACCCAAGGCTACCCTCACTAAACAATGATCAAGGCAATGGGCTGACCAGCTTGTTAGCTGACCAGTGACCCAATTAATCTGAGGGGAGTGAAGGTGCAACCAAGGCATGCCAAGGATGATAGTAGAGGTTGTCATGTGTAACACAAAAAAAAAAAAAAACAACTTCTCCCTATGCAGCACCCCTATAGTGACTCCCACCTCTGGTGTCTGAGACAGAGGACGGTTACGTTGCAGGGGGGAATCATCCACTGCCGTTACTTGGATAGGTGGTGTTACCGGGGTGAGCGGAATACCTAAATTCGTAATCCATAAAATTAGCCGCTGAGCCTGAATTAACGAAAGCCTCAGTGACTTCAGATTTATCTTCCTATGTAATCGTACAAGAAAGAAGCAATCTTTTATCATCTAGAGGTAAAAGTTGTACGCCTAGGGTATTACCCCCAACTACTCCTAGGCAGTAGCTTTTCCCGATTCTTTAGGGCAATTCTGTACTCTATGACCCCCCCTCTGCACAATAAAGACATAACTGCTCTGAAATCCTGCGTCTCCGTTCCACTTGAGACAACTTTGACCGACCAATCTGCATTGGTTCAGGTGGAGGCGAAACAGGAGGAGGTGGAGTCATAGGAGGCGCAGCGTAGGACACCATCCTTACATGGTCTCTACCTCGGGTCTGTCTCTGATGGCGTAGCCTACGGTCGATCCTGATGGCCGATGAAATGGCCTCATCAATGGTCTTAGGTTCAGGCTGACTTAACATAAGATCAGAGACCTCATCTGACAACTCTGATAGGAAACAATCTAACAGGGCAAAGGTGCCCCACCTGGCTGAGACTGACCACCTTCTGAATTCAGCCGCATACTCCTCGAACTCCACGGACTCTTGCCTTGACGTAACAACTTCAGCTTTCGCTCAGAAGTCGAGGCAATGTCTGGATCGTCGTAAATTATTGCCATAGCTTTAAAAAATTCATCTACAGAGGTTAGGGCTAAGTCTCCAGCGGGTAGACTGTACGCCCAAGTCTGAGAATCGCCTGATAACAATGTCTTAATAAATGTGACCCTTTGGGCCATAGTTCCTGAAGATCTAGGTCTCAACTCAAAGTATGATAACACTCTACTCCTAAAATTTCAGAAATCAGATCTGTGACCGGAAAATCTTTCAGGTACAGGCATACGTATGTCTGTGCTAGGAGGAGATCGCACTTCATCCACAGCCGTCTGGAGGGTTTGTAAAGACCCGGACAAAGCGTCAATTAACGCCCAGTGATTACCCAGCACTTGGTTGATGGTATCCACCGAAGTGGTAAGTGCGCCCAGACGGTCGGTGTGCGCGTCCATTTGCATTTTTGGTCTGCCGTTCTGTAACGATCGGTGTAACACAGAGAGGGTCTGATTACCGGTGATCTGCAGTATCACCGAGAATACAGATATATACCCGATTATTGATGATCTGCAGTATCACCGATACAGTACCACCGATATCAAGTCTGAGTGCTACCACGTAGTGATCGCAACGGCAGACAACCAGAGAATGACCAGCGCCCAGTATATATAGCAAGGCGCTCTCCAGCACCTCCCCTAAGTGCTGGACCAATGGGAAATGGTGGAATTGTCAGCTGGCCGGCTTGGTCAGCGGACTCCCTTCTGGCTGTCATAAAAGCTCTGCCTTTCAGCGCGCGCGCGTCCTTCTGAACCTGTGTGGACTATCAGTCCCAGCCACACCAGACCTATGCTGTAAACCATCCGCTGTGCTGGGCGCGGAACCAGCTGCACCGCTATCAGAGCATGCAGCGGTTCCTCCGCGTTCCGCCATACTGTCAGATGTAGGCCTATGCGTGCAAACTGCCGTGTCAGATGCGGAATCCGCCGCCTTGTTCTCAGGACATGCGGCGGTTTTTCCGCGTTCAGTCATGCCAGCGGATGCAGGCCTATGCGCGCAACCTGCCGCGTTGGACGCGGAATCAGCCGCCTTGCTCTGAACACTCGCGGCGGCTTTTCCGCGTTTTCTCACAGTACCCCCCCCCTGAGGAGTGGACTCCGGACAGCTCCTACCCAGTTTCTCAGGATATAAAGCGTGAAACTCCCTCCTTAATTTATCTGCATGCATACGACACTCAGGTACCCATGTTCTCTCCTCAATACCATACCCTTTCCAGTGAACTAGATACTGCACTGAGTTCTGTACAACACGTGAGTCTAAAATCTTTTCTACTTCGTACTCAGGTTGGTCATCTATCATCACAGGAGGAGGAGGAGTGGAACCTACATGAACTTCTGGCTTAACCACTTGAGGACCGTGGGCTTTACCCCCCTTATGTACCGGCCACTTTTTTTCCATTCAGACCACTGCAGCTTTCACGGTTTATTGCTCGCGCATACAACCTACCACCTAAATGAATTTTGGCTCCTTTTCTTGTCACTAATAAAGCTTTCTTTTGGTGCTATTTGATTGCTCCTGCAATTTTTACTTTTTATTATATTCATCAAAAAAGACATGAATTTTGGCAAAAAAATGATTTTTTTAACTTTCTGTGCTGACATTTTTCAAATAAAGTAAAATTTCTGTATACATGCAGTGCGAAAAATGTGGACAAACATGTTTTTGATTAAAAAAAACCCATTCAGTGTATATTTATTGGTTTGGGTAAAAGTTATAGCGTTTACAAACTATGGTGCAAAAAGTGAATTTTCCCATTTTCAAGCATCTATGACTTTTCTGACCACCTGACATGTTTCATGAGGGGCTAGAATTCCAGGATAGTATAAATACCCCCCAAATGACCCCATTTTGTAAAGAAGACATCCCAAAGTATTCACTGAGAGGCATAGTGAGTTCATAGAAGATATTAATTTTTGTCACAAGTAAGCGGAAAATGACACTTTGTGAAAAAAAAAAAAAAAAAGTTTCCATTTCTTCTAACTTGCGACAAAAAAAAAAATGAAATCTGCCACGGACTCACCATGCCCCTCTCTGAATACCTTGAAGTGTCTACTTTCCAAAATGGGGTCATTTGTGGGGTGTGTTTACTGTCCTCGCATTTTGGGGGGTGCTAATTTGTAAGCACCCCTGTAAAGCCTAAAGGTGCTCATTGGACTTTGGGCCCCTTAGCGCAGTTAGGCTGCAAAAAAGTGCCATACATGTGGTATTGCCGTACTCAGGAGAAGTAGTATAATGTGTTTTGGGGTGTATTTTTACACATACCGATGCTGGGTGGGAGAAATATCTCTGTAAATGACAATTTTTTAATTTTTTTTTACACACAATTGTCCATTTACAGAGATCTTTCTCCCACTCAGCATGGGTATGTGTAAAAATACACCCCAAAACACATTATACTACTTCTCCTGAGTACGGCGATACCACATGATTGGCACTTTTTTGCAGCCTAACTGCGCTAAGGGGCCCAAAGTCCAATGAGTACCTTTAGGATTTCACAGGTCATTTTTGTTTCAAGACTACTTCTCACGGTTTAGGGCCCCTAAAATGCCAGGGCAGTATAGGAACCCCACTAATGACCCCATTTTAGAAAGAAGACACCCCAAGGTATTCCGTTAGGAGTATGGTGAGTTCATAGAAGTTTTTATTTTTTTGTTACAAGTTAGCGGAAATTGATTTTAATTGTTTTTTTTCACAAAGTGTCATTTTCCGCTAACTTGTGACAAAAAATAAAATCTTCTATGAACTCACCATACTCCTAACGGAATATGTTTGGGTGTCTTCTTTCTAGAATGGGGTCATTTGTGGGGTTCCTATACTGCCCTGGCATTTTAGGGGCCCTAAACCGTGAGGAGTAGTCTTGAAACCAAATGTCGCAAAATGACCTGTGAAATCCTAAAGGTACTCATTGGACTTTGGGCCCCTTAGCGTACTTAGGGTGTAAAAAAGTGCCACATATGTGGTACCGCCGTACTCAGGAGAAGTAGTATAATGTGTTTTGGGGTATATTTTTACACATACCCATGCTGGGTGGGAGAAATATCTCTGTAAATGACAATTGTTGTCACAAGTTAGCGGAAAATGAAACTTTGTAAAAAAAACCAATAAAAATCAATTTCCGCTAACTTGTGACAAAAAATAAAATCTTCTATGAACTCACCGTACTACTAACAGAATACCTTGGGGTGTCTTCTTTCTAAAATGGAGTCATTTGTGGGGTTCCTATACTGTCCTCGCAAAACCGTGAGTAGTCTGGAAACCAAATGTCTCAAAATGACTGTTCAGGGGTATAAGCATCTGAAAATTTTGATGACAGGTGGTCTATGAGGGGGCGAATTTTGTGGAACCGGTCATAAGCAGGGTGGCCTTTTAGATGACAGGTTGTATTGGGCCTGATCTGATGGATAGGAGTGCTAGGGGGTGACAGGAGGTGTCTCAGGGGGTGGTTAGAGGGGAAAATAGATGCAATCAATGCACTGGGGAGGTGATCGGAAGGGGGTCTGAGGGGGATCTGAGGGTTTGGCCGAGTGTTTGAGGGTTTGATCTGAGGGTTTGCCCACACGGGGCAAATTAGGGCCTGATCTGATGGGTAGGTGTGCTAGGGGGTGACAGGAGGTGATTGATGGGTGTCTCAAGGTGTGATTAGAGGGGGGAATAGATGCAAGCAATGCACTGGCGAGGTGCAGGGATGGGGTCTGAGGGCGTTCTAAGGGTATGGGCGGGTGATTGAGTGCCCTAGGGGCAGATAGGGGTCTAATCTGATGGGTAGCAGTGACAGGGGGTGATTGATGGGTAATTAGTGGGTGTTTGGAGGAGAGAACAGATGTAAACACTGCACTTGGGAGGTGATCTGATGTCGGATCTGCAGGCGATCTATTGGTGTGATTGGGTGATCAGATTGCCCGCAAGGGGCAGGTTAGGGGCTGATTGATGGGTGGCAGTGACAGGGGCTGATTGATGGGTGGCAGTGACAGGGGGTGATTGATGGGTGATCAGTGGGTTATTACAGGGAAGGACAGATGTAAATAATGCCCTGGTGAATTGATAAGGGGGGGTCTGAGGGCAATCTGAGCGTGTAGGCGGGTGATTGGGTGCCCGCAAGGGGCAGATTAGGGTCTGATCTGATGGGTAACAGTGACAGGTGGTGATAGGGGGTGATTGATGGGTAATTAGTGGGTGTTTAGAGGAGAGAATAGATGTAAACACTGCGCTTGGGTGGTGATCTGATGTCGGATCTGCGGGCGATCTATTGGTGTGGGTGGGTGATCAGATTGCCCGCAAGGGGCAGGTTAGGGGCTGATTGATGGGTGGCAGTGACAGGGGGTGATTGATGGGTGATTGACAGGTGATTGACAGGTGATCAGTGGGTTATTACAGGGAAGGACAGATGTAACTAATGCCCTGGCGAATTGATAAGGGGGGGTCTGAGGGCAATATGAGTGTGTAGGCGGGTGATTGAGTGCCCGCAAGGGGCAGATTAGGGTCTGATCTGATGGGTAACAGTGACAGGTGGTGATAGGGGGTGATTGATGGGTGATTGATGGGTAATTAGTGGGTGTTTAGAGGAGAGAATAGATGTAAACACTGCGCTTGGGTGGTGATCTGATGTCGGATCTGAGGGCGATCTATTGGTGTGGGTGGGTGATCAGATTGCCCGCAAGGGGCAGGTTAGGGGCTGATTGATGGGTGGCAGTGACAGGGGGTGATTGACGGGTGATTGACGGGTGATTGACAGGTGATTGACAGGTGATCAGGGGGGATAGATGCATACAGTACACAGGGGGGGGGGGGGGCAGGGGGCAGGGGGGGGGGCAGGGGGCAGGGGGGGGGTTAAAAAAAAATAGCGTTGACAGATAGTGACAGGGAGTGATTAGGGGGGTGATTGGGTGCAAACAGGGGTCTGAAGGGTGGGCAGGGGGGGTCTGAGGGGTGCTGTGGGCGACCTGGGGCGGGGGGGGGGAGAAATCAGTGTGTTTGGGTGCGACATAGGGTGGCTGCAGCCTGCCCTGGTGGTCCCTCGGACACTGGGTGTATAATACACTTTGTAAACATTACAAAGTGTATTATACACTTTGTATGCTGTCAGGAACCGGCCCGCGGCACGCCTGCGTATACGGTTCCCGACTGCGGGTTTGACCAGATTAAGCGGGGAACAGCCTTATTTAAGCTACAAACAAGGCTGGAACCCCTCAAACACTTCTCACTGCCACCACTAGCTGTTCGCTAGACACTTCCACTCTGCTGTCGAGTCCTCAGCGCGCACTCCGCGTTTTCGTATTTGGGTCAGCTTTGCGCTTAGGCCAAATACGGGAACGCCACGCACCTACACACACACACAGTTGCAATCTTACACTGTCGTGAAGCAAAGACCCACTAACAGTCATTCCGAACGATACTGTTAGCCACTCCTCTGTCGCTACTCGCACTGGCGTTGTTCGTACGTTGGGTTAGCTGCGCGCTTAGGCCAACGTATGACAAACGCCCCCACACACAATGCAATTACAATTTCATACGGTAGTGTTGCTCAAGCGTACAATTAAGCATGAAACTTATACACGGTTACACTTCAGTCTCTTCTAGGCTATGAGTGTTAGTTTAGTAGGGCAGAAGTCAAGCTTATTAAATAATAATTTAATATTCCAGAAAAACATAGAACAGTGCAGAACTTAATATATACAAAAAGATTACAAAAAACAAAGTAAAAATAGTTACAAGATAAAAGTTACAAAGATAACACACATGGATATTTGCGTAAAAATAAACGGGGGGAAAAAGAACGTTACCAGCTTAGGTTAGAACGTTGTTTGACGGGAGGACGCCGTTTCGACCAGGAGTCGCGATCCTCCCTAGCTATTCGCTACCTCCGAGAGAAGATACCGGTGGCTGTCCTGGGCCAGCTTAAATAGTCCGAAGTGTCCCCTGGGGCATTTAATGTCCAGCCCCCAGGAACTAATGCAGTTTCCCCGTTTGTGACATCACCGAACGCTTGTCATAATCTTTCTTGTGATATGCAAACTTCAAAGGGGGTTCCTGTTTTAGCTTCTTGAAGTTTGGCAGGATACAATCTCGCCCATTGAACTCTGCAGACATCAAAAAGCTTCCTCCACATTATTTCCTTGGTTAAAGTGTATTTTAGCACATCCATGAAAAGATTGAATTTTGGTTACAGGTAGCAGTTTGCCTGTAATCCTGTTTACACTTACAGATTTCAAAGCAATTCCACTTCCGTTTTTAAAGTCTGTAGAAATTTCCAACCCCTTCCATGTAAATTTCCAACCTTCAGGTGTCAGCTTCCCATCCCCAACACTCTGGTAGGCTTGCTTTGTATGATGGGACAATGGCTGATTCCAGTTCAAAAGCCATGCCGACCAGCCTATTCTTCCTCAATTGGCCGCTAATTAGCAGTACACACAGTTTCCCCGGCTGGACAATGAGGGCAGAGGTAATGTACATTTACATGCAGACTTACATTATCCTTCAGATTACTCTGGCCAGGTGACCAATTACTACCAAGCACAATACACATCTGAGGTTTTACCCAGTAGACAGAAAAAAGACAGAAATATGTTCTGTTATTATCCTTAACATTATCAGCACCCCAATATATCACCACACCTCCCCTCTTTAGAATGGGGCAAGGCAGATTATCTTCCCAGATTATCCTGCCTGCGCCTACATTGTTGGTTCTGCTTGACGGGACAACCCATCAGCATTCCCATGATTGCTCCCCTTCCGGATAGCGCTGGCAGGTGATTCTAACGAATCATCCTGCCAAAGCCTACATTGACGGCCTGGCCGGGTGGGGTAACCCTTTAGCATCCTCAGGAGGGTTCCCCACCTGTCAGTTAGCTCCAAGCTACACGACTGGAAAGCTAGGTCAGGTTGCTGCAATGTGTCGTTGCCCTTGGCAACCTGACATAACCAACCAGGGGAATGTGAGTCAGTGACAACCGTGAATTGGCGACCATAGAGACAGTGCTGCAGCTGGGAAAGGGTCCCAACCGTCGCTACACGCACTTCCTCTATAGTGGCAGGAGCTATCTCTCGGTCCCTTTGGGGAACGATTATCTGCCGGTCTGCCTCCTCCACTTCGGACAGCTCAGAGGGAATAACTTCCCAGAACCCTCTCAGCCCGCCCCTCCCAGCTGGTGACCTGCTGGCTAGCCCCCTGAGCTCTTCCAGGCTGCTGTCAAATCGAACAGCCCCAGAGAGCTCAGGGCTGCCTGTCACACATTCTAGGAAGGCTGCAGACGGAGAGGCTCCTGGGCCCTCAGAGCCAGGTTCCGAAGTGGATGTTGCTGACCCAGCAACATTTGTCACTTTAGTGGACAGTCCCTCTGCTGTAGACTCGCTAGCGCTGCGGGTTACCACGGCAGCCGAGGGAGCGCCCACCTGACCCATATCATAAACCACATCACCTTTGGTCTTGAAACCATCTGAAGGGGAAGGATCTGGCCTGGTGCCATCTGCCCCTTCAGTGGACAGTCCACCTGCTGCAGCCCAGCGAGCGCCGCTGGTTACTCCTGCAGCTGATGGAGTGTCCACATGACACCCCACATTTTGTAGCACAACACATATGACATCAGCATTATCAGCCCTACATATATTGTCATTTGGGACATCACATAAAACATCAACATTATCTGCAGCATTACACCCATTGCTACTCAGCACTTCACAAGTATCATCAACAGTTCCTGCCTCAATCGCCTCGATAGTCCGTGCGTCATAAATGACCTCATCAGTTTCTGCATTCTTGGTATCAACAGGTTCCACTCCAGGCCTAGGCACTGGAGACTCACTAGGGCTGGCTCCTAGTACACAGTCCATAGCCCTTGGGGCCTCGCCAGCATTCCCCACTTGCACAGCATTATCAAACAGTACCTTGCAAGAGTCCTGAACTTCTGCTGGGGGTGCAGGCCCCACAGGGTTTGGGGTAGGCTCATACCGGGCCACTAACCGTCCCAGGTCAGTACCCAGCAAAACATTGGTGCGGATTTTGTCAGTTACCCCAACTTCTTTCAGTCCACTGCCGGCCCCCCAATCCAGGTGGAGCAAGGCGGTGGGTATGGCTGGGGTGACACCCCCAATTCCTCTGACAGCAATCATTTTCCCGGGTATGTACTGCTCTGGGTTCACAAGCTGGGGATGTATGAGAGTCACTTCTGCTCCAGTGTCTCTCAGCCCAGTGGCAACTGTACCCCCAACCGTGACAAGCTGCAGATTCTCTGCATAGCCAGTGGCATTCCTGGTAGCACACAAAGCCGTTGGGACTTCACTGGGGTTTGAGGCCTCACTGGATTTTGGGGCCTCCCTCTTCCTCTCTGGGCAAGTCGTGCTGATATGACCCACCCTGTCACATACAAAGCATTTCCGAGTGTCAGGTTGCTTGAATCCAGGAGACAGTGGTGCTTGCCTCCTCTGGGTGCTGGGTGAAACAGGTTTAGCCATCTGTTCTCCTCTCCAGCTGGGCGTAGTAGTCCTCCGGGACTCAGGTGCTCTATGGGCGGTGTAGGCATCGGCCATTTCCGCAGCCTCATCCACTGTCTTTGGTTCTCGATCCAGCACAAACAGCCGGACCTCAACAGGACAGGTGTGTAGGAACTGGTCTTTTATCATCAGCTCCTGCAGGGCATCCAAGGTTTTGACTGACAGTCCTTTTAACCACTGCTGGAAGGCAGTGCGCAGGTTGCACGCGTGATCCAGGTAATTGTCATTAGGACCTCGCTGCACTGTCCTGAAACGTTTGCGATACACCTCTGGCGTGAGGTGGTATCGCGCAATGATGGCTTTCTTAATTGCCTCAAAGTCTGTTTCTTCCTCCTGGGGGAGACTCACAAACGCCTCCAGGGCCTTGCCTCTCAGCCCTGGTGTGAGGTATCTTGCCCACTGCTCACGGGGCACCCCATACTGCCGACAAGTCCTTTCAAACCCCTGTAGGAAAGTGTCTATGTCAGAGTCCTTGTCCATAGCGGGGAACTTATCCAGGGGGATTCTGTGGACTCGCTCACCTTCGCGTTCTGCGGGTCCAGCAGACCGGTTCTGCTGCTGAAGTTTAGCCAGCTCCAGCTGGTGTTGCCATTCAGCTCTTTCCCTCTCGGCCAGGTGTCTTTGTGCAGCTTGTTCTCTCTCGGCCTGGAGTCGCTGGGCAGCTTGTTCCCTCTCGGCCTGGAGTCGCTGTGCCGCTTGTTCCTTCTCTGCCTGTCGGTGCAGTAGGATCAGCTTTAGGCGCAGTTCAGGATCAGCCGAGTTCAGTAGCTGTAGATCAGCTTCCAGAGATGGCATCTCCCTGCTCGGTGGATCGTCCAGGACATCGTCTCTACTCGCTTTCTGTGGCGGGGGCGATTCCTCCTCTGGCGTGTCGTGAGCTGCATCCGCTGACGTTGAAGCACGGGCTTGCTCTGCCTCATATTTCTCGAGGGCACGAACCAACTGCTCCTTCGTCTGGCCGCTCACCGTCTCGATGCCTCTGTGCTCACACAGGTTGAGTAGCATCTCTTTGTTTTGCCTTGCATAGCTGGATGCTTTCTGAGCCATCGTGTTGCAAAAAATAAAAAGAACAAAGGGGGGAAGGGAAAGCAAAATACCACGTGTGTATCTTTGAACAAAAAAAAAAACGTATATAGATTCTGCACTGAGTAGACTTCTGTAGGCTAGTTGCTTCTAGCAAGCTTCCAGCCTTTAGTACTCAGAATAGCGAGCTAAACTGCGTACTAATGTACTAAACGATCCCACCACTGCCAGCCAATTATGTCAGGAACCGGCCCGCGGCACGCCTGCGTATACGGTTCCCGACTGCTGGTTTGACCAGATTAAGCGGGGAACAGCCTTATTTAAGCTACAAACAAGGCTGGAACCCCTCAAACACTTCTCACTGCCACCATTAGCTGTTCGCTAGACACTTCCACTCTGCTGTCGAGTCCTCAGCGCGCACTCCGCGTTTTCGTATTTGGGTCAGCTTTGCGCTTAGGCCAAATACGGGAACGCCACGCACCCACACACACACACAGTTGCAATCTTACACTGTCGTGAAGCAAAGACCCACTAACAGTCGTTCCGAACGATACTGTTAGCCACTCTGCTGTCGCTACTCGCACTGGCGTTGTTCGTACGTTGGGTCAGCTGCGCGCTTAGGCCAACGTATGACAAACGCCCCCACACACAATGCAATTACAATTTCATACGGTAGTGTTGCTCAAGCGTACAATTAAGCATGAAACTTATACACGGTTACACTTCAGTCTCTTCTAGGCTATGAGTGTTAGTTTAGTACGGCAGAAGTCAAGCTTATTAAATAATAATTTAATATTCCAGAAAAACATAGAACAGTGCAGAACTTAATATATACAAAAAGATTACAAAAAACAAAGTAAAAATAGTTACAAGATAAAAGTTACAAAGATAACACACACGGATATTTGCGTAAAAATAAACGGGGGAAAAAAGAACGTTACCAGCTTAGGTTAGAACGTTGTTTGACGGGAGGACGCCGTTTCGACCAGGAGTCGCGATCCTCCCTAGCTATTCGCTACCTCCGAGAGAAGATACCGGTGGCTGTCCTGGGCCCGCTTAAATAGTCCGAAGTGTCCCCTGGGGCATTTAATGTCCAGCCCCCAGGAACTAATGCAGTTTCCCCGTTTGTGACATCACCGAACGCTTGTCATAATCTTTCTTGTGATATGCAAACTTCAAAGGGGGTTCCTGTTTTAGCTTCTTGAAGTTTGGCAGGATACAATCTCACCCATTGAACTCTGCAGACATCAAAAAGCTTCCTCCACATTATTTCCTTGGTTAAAGTGTATTTTAGCACATCCATGAAAAGATTGAATTTTGGTTACAGGTAGCAGTTTGCCTGTAATCCTGTTTACACTTACAGATTTCAAAGCAATTCCACTTCCGTTTTTAAAGTCTGTAGAAATTTCCAACCCCTTCCATGTAAATTTCCAACCTTCAGGTGTCAGCTTCCCATCCCCAACACTCTGGTAGGCTTGCTTTGTATGATGGGACAATAGCTGATTCCAGTTCAAAAGCCATGCCGACCAGCCTATTCTTCCTCAATTGGCCGCTAATTAGCAGTACACACAGTTTCCCCGGCTGGACAATGAGGGCAGAGGTAATGTACATTTACATGCAGACTTACATTATCCTTCAGATTACTCTGGCCAGGTGACCAATTACTACCAAGCACAATACACATCTGAGGTTTTACCCAGTAGACAGAAAAAAGACAGAAATATGTTCTGTTATTATCCTTAACATTATCAGCACCCCAATATATCACCACATATGCGGCGATCGTCGGGTTAACATCCCGCCGGCGCTTCCGTATGGCCGGCGGGATGTTGCGGTGGGTGAGCGGAGACAGGCGCCGGCAGAGGATCGCGTCACGGATGACGCGATCGCTCCGCCCATGCCCCTACAAGGACCGCCGCCATTTGTCAATACGGCGGTCCTTGCGGGGTCCACTTCCCGGCCGCCAATTGTCAATACGGCGGTCGGGAAGTGGTTAAGCAGGGACACATGAAAGGATCTTACACCACGCATGCTGGCAGGGAGATCAATGGCATAAGTAACATTGTTGATCTTCCTGGTCAATGGAAAAGGGCCCACAAATCTGGGTCCTAACTTGGGCGAGGGCTGTTTCAGGGTCAAATGACGTGTGGACACCCAGACCAAATCTCCTGGCCGGAACTTCCACTCTAAGGAGCGTCTTTTGTCAGCTTGACCTTTCTGACTTTGAAAAGCCTTCTCCAAATTATTTTTCACGATCCCCCAAATGTTCTTAAATGACTTTTGCCAAGCCTCCAAAGCTGGAAATGGAGTGGAAGCTACTGGCAGTGGGGAGAACTTAGGCAACTTTCCAGTTACCAGCTGAAACGGAGAAAATCCAGAGGAAGAGCTTTTCAAATTATTGTGCGCAAATTCTGCAAACGGCAAGAATTTGACCCAATCATTTTGCGCATCTGCAACATAACATCTTAGAAACTGTTCCAACGACTGATTAATTCTCTCAGTCTGACCATTGGTCTGTGGGTGGTAGTAGCCCGACGAAAATGACAGTTCCATGACCATTTGATGACAAAATTCCCTCCAAAATTTAGAAACAAATTGGACTCCCCGATCTGACACAACGTTTTCCGGAATGCCATGTAGCCGGAAAATGTGGATGATGAAAAGATCGGCCAACTCCTGGGCCGAGGGGAGTCCTTTCAGGGGCACAAAATGGGCCATTTTACTGAAACGGTCGACTACCACCCAAATGACCGACATGCCCTCAGAAATCGGAAGTTCACCCACAAAATCCATGGACAAATGGGTCCATGGTTCACTCGGGGTGGGCAAAGGCTGCAACGTTCCCACAGGTGCCAGACGGGAGGGTTTGCTTTTTGCACATACTGCACACTCTCTAACATACTCCTTGCAGTCAGTTGCCAATGAAGGCCACCAAGCACACCTAGCAACAAGGTCCTGTGTTCTAGTGGCCCCAGGATGTCCAGCATTTTTGTGAGAGTGGAACATCTGCAATATCTGGAGACAGAATGGCAGGGGTACAAACATCACCCCTTCAGGCTTTCCTCCAGGGACATCCTGCTGGAAGGGACTTAAAGTCTCCATCCAGTTTTTCCAGGTCTCTGTGGCTGCCAACACTACTCTCTGTAGGATAATAGTCTCTGGGTCTGAGGGCTGTGCTGTCTCTGGCTCAAAGCATCTGGACAAAGCATCCGCTTTAATGTTTTTACTACCCGGAGTGTACGTAATTACAAATCTGAATCTCGAGAAAAACAGTGACCACCGAGCCTGACGGAGACTCAATCTCTTAGCCCCCTCAATGTATTCCAAATTTTTGTGATCAGTGTAAACGGTAATCGTATGTTCTGCTCCTTCTAGCCAATGACGCCATTCTTCGAAGGCCAATTTAATGGCCAGGAGCTGCCTGTTGCCTATATCGTAGTTTTTCTCTGCTGGTGAAAACCTACGAGAGAAATAGGCACACGGGTGTAATCTTCCCTGCAACCCAGAATGCTGAGACAGCACAGCCCCTACCCCGACCTCCGAGGCGTCCACCTCTACAATAAAGGGATAGGAGGTGTCGACGTGTCTCAAAATGGGTGCAGAGCAAAACAATTCTTTTAAAGTGGAGAAAGCAGCCAGAGCTTCGGGTGACCAGTGGTTGGTATCTGCCCCTTTCTTAGTAAGACTGGTGAGGGGTGCTATGACTGTGGAGTACCCCTTTATGAACCTTCTATAGAAATTAGCGAATCCTAAAAACCTCTGGAGAGATTTTAGTCCCACAGGCTGAGGCCATTCCAGGACAGCAGAGACTTTGGCAGGATCCATAGAAAGGCCCGAGGTGGAGATTATGTACCCCAGAAAAGTGACAGATGTTCCTCAAAAATGCATTTCTCCAATTTAGCATAAAGCATGTTCTGTCTTAACTCGTGCAGCACGAATTTGACATGAGTCCTTTGCTCAGAGAGGTTATCTGAGAAGATTAGTATATCATCCAGATATACCAGAACAAATTTACCCAACACCTCCCTGAATACTTCATTAATGAGTTCCTGAAAGACGACCAGGGTGTTACACAACCCGAAGGGCATCACCAGGTACTCGTAATGCCCATCGGGTGTGTTAAAGGCCGTCTTCCACTCATCGCCTTCTCTGATCCGCACCAGATTGTATGCACCCCGCAAATCCAATTTCGAGAAAATCTTGGCGTTGGTGACCTGAGTGAATAAATCGTCTATCAAAGGCAATGGATAGCGATTTTTTACTGTGATTTTATTCAGGCCCCGGTAATCAATGCATGGCCGAAGGCCTCCGTCTTTTTTCTTTACAAAAAACAAACCTGCTCCGGCAGGCAACCGGGAAGGGCGAATAAAACCCTTAGCCAAATTTTCACAGATGTACTCTCGCATGGCCACCTTTTCTGGCCCAGACAAATTGTAAAGATGACCTCTAGGGGGCATACAACCAGATCGGAGATCGATGGGGCAATCGAAAGGGTGATGTGGAGGCAGTTTCTCTGCAGCTTTGGGACAAAACACATCAGAAAATTCAGAATATTGTTCCGGCACTCCCTCCACATGAATCCTGGTCTGACCCAAGGCTACCCTCACTAAACAATGATCAAGGCAATGGGCTGACCAGCTTGTTAGCTGACCAGTGGCCCAATTAATCTGAGGGGAGTGAAGGTGCAACCAAGGCATGCCAAGGATGATAGTGGAGGTTGTCATGTGTAACACAAAAAAAAAAAAACAACTTCTCCCTATGCAGCACCCCTATAGTGACTCCCACCTCTGGTGTCTGAGACAGAGGACGGTTACGTTGCAGGGGGGAATCATCCACTGCCGTTACTTGGATAGGTGGTGTTACCGGGGTGAGCGGAATACCCAAATTCGTAATCCATAAAATTAGCCGCTGAGCCTGAATCAACGAAAGCCTCAGTGACTTCAGATTTATCTCCCTATGTAATCGTACAAGGAAGAAGCAATCTTTTATCATCTAGAGGTAAAAGTTGTACGCCTAGGGTATTACCCCCAACTACTCCTAGGCAGTAGCTTTTCCCGATTCTTTAGGGCAATTCTGTACTCTATGACCCCCCCTCTGCACAATAAAGACATAACTGCTCTGAAATCCTGCGTCTCCGTTCCACTTGAGACAACTTTGACCGACCAATCTGCATTGGTTCAGGTGGAGGCGAAACAGGAGGAGGTGGAGTCATAGGAGGCGCAGCGTAGGACACCATCCTTACATGGTCTCTACCTCGGGTCTGTCTCTGATGGCGTAGCCTACGGTCGATCCTGATGGCCGATGAAATGGCCTCATCAATGGTCTTAGGTTCAGGCTGACTTAACATAAGATCAGAGACCTCATCTGACAACTCTGATAGGAAACAATCTAACAGGGCAAAGGTGCCCCACCTGGCTGAGACTGACCACCTTCTGAATTCAGCCGCATACTCCTCGAACTCCACGGACTCTTGCCTTGACGTAACAACTTCAGCTTTCGCTCAGAAGTCGAGGCAATGTCTGGATCGTCGTAAATTATTGCCATAGCTTTAAAAAATTCATCTACAGAGGTTAGGGCTAAGTCTCCAGCGGGTAGACTGTACGCCCAAGTCTGAGAATCGCCTGATAACAATGTCTTAATAAATGTGACCCTTTGGGCCATAGTTCCTGAAGATCTAGGTCTCAACTCAAAGTATGATAACACTCTACTCCTAAAATTTCAGAAATCAGATCTGTGACCGGAAAATCTTTCAGGTACAGGCATACGTATGTCTGTGCTAGGAGGAGATCGCACTTCATCCACAGCCGTCTGGAGGGTTTGTAAAGACCCGGACAAAGCGTCAATTAACGCCCAGTGATTACCCAGCACTTGGTTGATGGTATCCACCGAAGTGGTAAGTGCGCCCAGACGGTCGGTGTGCGCGTCCATTTGCATTTTTGGTCTGCCGTTCTGTAACGATCGGTGTAACACAGAGAGGGTCTGATTACCGGTGATCTGCAGTATCACCGAGAATACAGATATATACCCGATTATTGATGATCTGCAGTATCACCGATACAGTACCACCGATATCAAGTCTGAGTGCTACCACGTAGTGATCGCAACGGCAGACAACCAGAGAATGACCAGCGCCCAGTATATATAGCAAGGCGCTCTCCAGCGCCTCCCCTAAGTGCTGGACCAATGGGAAATGGTGGAATTGTCAGCTGACCGGCTTGGTCAGCTGACTCCCTTCTGGCTGTCATAAAAGCTCTGCCTCTCAGCACGCGCGTCCTTCTAAACCTTTGTGGACTATCAGTCCCAGCCACACCAGACCTATGCTGTAAACCATCCGCTGTGCTGGGCGCGGAACCAGCTGCACCGCTATCAGAGCATGCAGCGGTTCCTCCGCGTTCCGCCATACTGTCAGATGTAGGCCTATGCGTGCAAACTGCCGTGTCAGACGCGGAATCTGCCGCCTTGTTCTCAGGACATGTGGCGGTTTTTCCGCATTCAGTCATGCCAGCAGATGCAGACCTATGCGCGCAACCTGCCGTGTTGGACGCAAAATCAGCCACCGTGCTCTGAACACTCGCGGCGGCTTTTCTGCGTTTTCTCACACGTCTGGAGGGTTTGTATAGACCCGGACAATGCGTTAATTAACGCCCGGTGACTACCCAGCACTTGGTTGAAGTTATCCACCGAAGTGGTAAGTGTGCCCAGACGGCCGGTGAGAGCGTCCATTTGCATTTTTTGGTCTGCCGTTCTGTAACGATCGGTGTAACACAGAGAGGATCTGATTACCGGTGATCTGCAGTATCACCGAGAATACAGATATATACCCGATCATTGAAGATCTGCAGTATCACCGATAATCAGATATATCTCTAACCTCTGGACACCTGAGTAATATGAGTGTTTGGTGCAACAGTAATACTTTGAGGAGAGCCTCCGTATAGTGGGTGCAAGGCAGTAAGAGATACTGCCCAAAGAACAGGCTCCTTCCAAAGGCCTGAGGCTCCCCAAGGGGAGGAGTAAGGCTGAGAGTGGGAAGGACCAGAGTGTGAGTGACACCAATGGTGGAGTGTCACTGACAGATCTGTGAACTATCTCTAAACAGAGGAGATAGTTCTCGAGGTCGGACAAGCCAGGTCGGCAACAGACAGACAGATCAGATACAGAGGAAAGAGACTGATACGGAATCCTAAGGCAAGCAAGGTTTGGCAACGGAGTATCAGATATAGCGAAGTACCAAATCAGAGATCAGAAGAGAGGTCAGGAAAAGCAGAAGGTCATAACAAATAATCAACAATTGTCTAGTCTATAGGTGTGAGCTCCTTGATCATCAACACCCTGGAACTAGTCTGAAGATATAACAGGATGGTAAAGTAAATTCCTAGTCTTGGGTGTGAGCTCCATAGTCATCAACACCCTGGAACTAGTCTGAAGAATAACACAGATAATATACAGTATTCCTAATCTGGGGTGTGAGGTCCTTGGTCATCAACACCCAGGAATTGGTCTAAAGAATAACACAGAATCTGACAAAAAGGTCTGAGTGCTTCCACGTAGTGATCGCAACGGCAGACAACCAGAGAATGACCAGCACCCAGTATATATAGCAAGGTGCTCTCCAGCGCCTCCCCTAAGTGCTGGACCAATGGGAAGTGGTGGAATTGTCAGCTGACCGGCTTGGTCAGCAGACTCCCTTCTGGCTGTCATAAAAGCTCTGCCTCTCAGCGCGCGCGTGCGTCCTTCTGAACCTGTGTGGACTATCAGTCCCAGCCACACCAGACCTGTGCTGCAAACCATCCGCTGTGCTGAGCGCGGAACCAGCCGCACCGCTATCAGAGCATGCAGCGGTTCCTCCGCGTTCAGCCATACTGCCAGATGTAGGCCTATGCGTGAAAACCGCCGCGTCGGATGCGGAATCTGCCGCCTTGTTCTCAGGACATGCGGCGGTTTCTCTGCGTTCAGTCATGCTAGCGGATGCAGGCCCACGCGCGCAACCTGCTGTGTTGGACGCAGAATCAGCCGCCTTGCTCTGAGCACCCGCAGTGGCTTTTCCGCGTTTTCTCACAGTTTTGTACTCAGGCCTTTATTAATTCAGGCTCTGCAGCTAATTTCATCGATTTAGATTTGGCCTTGAAATGTAAAATTCCAGTTCTTTCCATGGAGAGGCAAATCTATGTAACTGCCATCGATGATTCTCCCTTGCAGAACAAGCAGCCGCCGCTCTCTCAAACTCCATCCCTCATTTGTCACGTGGGGGTTCTGCATAGGGAAGAGGTGCACTTTTATGTGCTAAACATGCCTTCTTCCACTGTAGTTCTTGGTCTCCCTTGGTTACGCAAACATTCTCCCAAGATAGACTGGAACACAGGGCAACTGATGGCCTGGTCTCCTGCCTGTCAAGAACACTGTTTGGAGAAAATTATGTTGTGTTCTGCGGAGATTCAGGTGGAGGGTGCCCCTCCGCAGTATAATGCCTATTCTGATGTGTTTTGCCCACGCTCTGCTGACAAAAGCCCTATCAGACAGCTCATGGTGATTCAGAAACACCTGTAAGGTATAAGGGCTTAAAGAGACCAAAACGCCCTCTATTAAAATGCAATGCTAAATGTAATTTTGCCTTCTTAAAACAAGTTATTTGCAATACCAGCTGTAAGTGAGCAACTGTGGTTTCCCATGATGCATCACTCTCGAACTAACTAAAGCAAGAATTGGCTAACTTAGAAGAAAAAGTGTAAGCTTTCAGCTAATGTAATGAACAGTGGTATCTCTGATGACCAGAATGAGCTCAATCAGTAATATAGTCAGTATTTTATTTAGAGTGTGATCACCTGTGTTTTTTCACAGTAACACAGGACTACTCCTATGTGATAGCCCTTGGCATTAGAGGCTATCACTGATGTCAGAGAGGTCGTACAGGCAATGTCGGTAACGGGTCGGTTAGGTAGCGGTACAGAAACGTCAGGCAAAATCGTAGTGAGTGAACAGGGCGGGGTCGGCAACAATCAGATAGGCAGAGGTACAGAGTCAGAAGGCAATATCAATGTCAAGGTCGGGCCGAGGTCGGCAACAATCAGATAGGCAGAGTACAGAATCGAGAGGCAGAAGGATCGTCAGAAGTTCAGGCAAGGTTCATACACAATAAGGAATACAATGATAATAATTACTATTACAAATATATAATAATAATCCTAGCTTTGTGTGAATCCCTGGGGTCCTGCTGGATCAAACACACTGGGAACTGACTAAGGTCTGAGAGCTTAACCGCAAAGTTTCAGTAACAGCAGACAATGAGCCACTGACAGTCCAGGTCTTAAATACAGAAGATCATACTCCTTAATGCATAAAGGTCCTGTCTCCGGGTACGCGCGCGCGCTCTTCTGACCTGATATACCCTGGAGAGACCTGCTCTGCCGGGAAGAGATGAGCGAGAGGATGCGGCGGGATCCGCCGTGACGTCAGATGCGGGAGCAACGGTCGCGCCGCTCCCTGCTGCAGAGGTAGCGATATCATTCCTGACAGCTAGTAAGCCTTCTTCAGACTTGACTCCTGTATATTGAAAATAGCATAAACTAGCTAAAAAATTAGGCAAAGACAACAGTATCAGTGTGGCCAGGGTTGGATAAGATGTAATGAGGCCCTTGCGGTCCATTTGGTAAGCTGAAGTAGAGAGAGGTCTAAGAAGGTCACTGGTGGACCCCTTGACATTAACTAGGCCACAAGCACCTGTCTAGGTTGCCTGGTGGATGATCCTGCTCTGAGTGTAGCAGTGCTGGGGCTTTTCATCAGCACCTGCCGGGCCTCTCAGAAGTAGAAAAAATAAAGTAGATTGTTGCTAGATAGCATCATGACAAGTCTAACATTGGCGATAATGAATTTCACTCCTCTATGTTGCTATAAGTAGCTGACAAATTTCACCAGGGCAGGTGGAAGCGACAGGTGTTGGCAGGGATGATCTCACAAGTCATTACGAGTAGCTAGCTACTCGAATTCGTGATTCTAATGAAGCGTAATTGCTTCAGGTGTGCAGCTGGGAGAGAGGGGGTTAATTAGCCAGCTGCCCGCCACTTCTATGCGTATCCTACAGCCTCGCACGCGTCCAATGGGACGCATTCCACGACTCAGTACCGCGCACTTCCTGCATCTGGCCGAAGGAGGATGTGCGCAGTACTGAGTCGTGGAATGCGTCCCTTTGCACAAGTTACTTGTTATAGTTAGTTTTTCCTCTCAATCCGCAATCAGCTATTAAGGAAGAAGCTTATAAGGAAGATTCTGCACCAGTCAGCAAGTTTTAGTTTTTATTTCAAGTGGAATTTAACCCTCCAAGCAGTCAGCCGAAACTGCATGATCTCATCTCAGTTTGGGGTGACTAGTGATATTTAGAAGTTAACAACCCATAAATGGATATGTTAATTTCCAATGGGTTGAACCAATGTGTCAAATGAGTCAAACCAATCAAGGTTATTTAATGTAATGTTCCCACCTATAGTCTGTAAATATTTTGTAAATAAGTAATTGATGTATAGCATTAAAAATTGATGCTTTATAATGCTGTAGAAGAGATTTAACGTTTGTCAGACCACAATTCCATCAACATCAAGTGTCAGTCCATTATGCTGCTAAGAATAAAATGGAGATTTTGAAACTTTTCTATAAGGGTTCCTGTTCCATGGCAACACTATAATACAACACTATGATTTTTCCTGACATAAACGGTAGTAGCATTTTACCTTGGTGCCATTTTAAACCCAATTGTCAACAGTGCACATCCATGGCGATACCAGTAGATGAAGGGACACAAAGCAATAGACTAAAATTCCTGCAAGTCACCATCCTTAGAGGAACAAATCATGACAGGAAACATGCCCCCTAATGGAAGATGAGGACTGTTAAGTAGCGATGGCCCAAACACTTTGCTGGTAGAGATGACTCAACCTCAGATTTTGGGTTTGCTAACCGCGAATGCAAACTTCCGCAAATGCTCGCAAACTGGCGCACTCCGCGAACCACAATAGACTTCAATGGGCAGGCGAATTTGAAAAACTACAAACACTGTTTCTGGCCACAAAAGTGATGGAAAAGATGTTTCAAGGGGTCTAACACCTGGAGGGGGGCATGGCGGAGTGGGATACACGGCAAAAGTCCTGGGGAAAATTACGGATTTGACGCGCAGCAGGGTTATAATCCCTAAAGGGCAGAAATCACATTGCATTCCTAAATTGGAGGCATAAAGTGCTTGAAAACATCTTGCATGTGTATACAAGGATCAGCAGGTAGTGTAGGTAGTGTAGTGCTTCACACTGACAGACCAAACTCACTGTGTAACGCACCGCCAACAGCTGTTTGTGTAGTGATGGCCGTGCTGGACTGGTGCGCATGATGGCGAGAGTGCAGGCGATGGCGGTTTTCACGCCCATATGGTCGGGCTGAGGTAGCTCAATGACAGAACAACAGTGACTGTCCAGCTGATCAAATTTGGTCTGTTCACAATGAAGCAATGACCTTATTATCTTGGGTGTGCCCCCCAACACACTCATATAGGTCATTGCTTCATTGTGATACGCAAGCCCCTTCACCGTGGCAAGGTAACTATCACGAAGGGGAATTGACACTTGTACATGCCTTTTGTTTTGTTGTTGCAGCCGCAGTGCAGCCACAACAATTAGGCAGGCATTTGCACGCACCAGAAAAATTACTATTCTTTTTTTTAGAGGCCGCTGCTAGCTGGCATTAAAAATTCGGGAATCCACCTGGAGTCCTGGACCCTGTTGATGGTGGCGGAGAAGGCAGTCAAGCGGCCTGCAGGCAGAGATGCTGTGTGGGGACTGACTTAGTCTTGGGGCAGGCAGCAGCGGCTTGCAGGCAGGCAGGCAGAGATGCTGTGTGGAGACTGACTTAGTCTTATGGCAGGCAGTAGCCCTCCAGGATCCATGCCTCATTCATTTTGATAAAGGTGACGTACTGAACACTTTTTTGACCTAGGCGACTTCTCTTCTCAATGACAATGCCTCCAGCTGCGCTGAAGGTCCTTTCTGACCGGAGGCTTGAGACAGGGCAAGCCAGAAGTACCACATGTGCTAAATCTTATAATGAAAAGTTTCGTGTGTAAGTACCCAGGCTTACAGGAAGTCCTGAAGCAGTCCAGGAAAGTGTGTGGGCATTTCAGGCGTTCCTAAACGGCCATGACGTGCTTGGCCGATATTCAGCAGAGAAACAACTTGCCAGTGAGGGGCCTGATTTGCGATAGCCCGACTCGCTGGAACTCAACACACCTTATGTTTAAACCGCCTGCTACAACAGGAGAAAGCCGTCAACGAATATCTGTACAGCTACGCTCAAAGATCATGCTCTGGGGAGCTGGGCATTTTCTGACTGAAGTACTGGACACTCATGTGTAATGCCTGCAGGCTCATGCGTCCATTTGAGGAAGTGACAAACCTGGTGAGTTGCAGTGAAGGCGCCATCAGCGACTTGATCCCATATGCTTTCTTCCAGCAGGGCCTGGATTAGGGAGCGCAGCGGACTCAGGAGGGCCCCCCATGATAGGGCTAGCCTCCTGTCCAGCAGTGAAGGGGGTTAATTTTGCAGGAGAGAGGGGGCGGAATAGGAGAGCCAGGCGGAGCTGCTGGGGAAGGAAGCTGAGTGAGGGTAGCGAGAGGAAGGGGAGGAGTCAGACAGCGTGCAGGGAAGAAGAAAGTGTGGCTGCTTCTTTTCTCTGGCTCCGTGATGGCTTCCCCGGCAGGCGAGATGGAGGACGTGGATCACCTGCTCGCTCTAGTCAGGAGCGAGGCGGCAGCGCGGGGTCCACAGTGGGTGGCCCAGCAGGTCGAGTCGATGGCGGCAGGCGGCAGCGGCACACAATCTGGCAGGGTGAGTGCGCGCATATCCAGGCCGCCGGAGCGGCTGAGTCCCAGCGCATCACCCAGGGGCACGAGAAGGAGCGGCAGCCCTACGCAGGCATCCCCAGCCCCCCCACCTAAGAAGGGCAGCGCGGCAAAGAAGAAGGGAGCCGGCGCTAAACAGGTTGGAGGGACCGAGGTGGCAGAGGCTCCACGTGCGCAGAGGCCGAAGAGGGGGCAACAATCACAGGCGCAGGGAGAGCGGCAGAATGCGGCAGCTTCACCCGGGCGAAGTGGCCACAGGCAAGGCAATGGGAGCGGAACAGGACACAAGGATCGGCGCATTGACCCTGGTGCTGCCACTTCTAGTCAGGCCAAGGCCCAGCGGCAGACTAAGAAGGCGGCGAGCAAGAAGGGCTCAGCTCCAGCACCACCAGCGAGACGGCACAGAGACACGCCCAGCAGCTCTGAGGACAGTGATGGAAGCACGGCTGCCAGCCCTGGCAGGCCCCCATCCATATCATCACCTCGACACAGCAACGCGCCCAGGACCAGCGGGGGTGCAGGGCACAGAGGGTCGAGCAGAGGGCAGCCAGCGGATGGTGTGCGAACCAGCGACAGACACGAGGAGCGACGCCAGAGGAGTCCTGGACGCGGGGGCAGCAGTGGATCCGCATCCCTTGCGGATGCCGCTTCCGGAAGGTCTGGCGACAATCGTCAAGCGAGCCCGGCGAGGCCAAGGGTGTCGGCTGACCGGGGTGACCATCCGGTGCAGCCAGGTGAGATGCTACCCAATAATAATCATGCATTGATTTCTGTGTCGGGGGAGAGTGAGGTTAGGAGGGGGGATCAGGTTAACGTGATGGGGGTGAGTGGAGCGGGCGGGCTGGCAGCTTCAGGGCAGACAGCAGCCCCTAGTTCACTGCCGGACAATACATCGCCGGCATTGGCACTTATCAATTCACTGTTAGTAGGCATAAGGGATGTGTTACAGGGTTCTACTTCAGGGCATACAGTGGGCCACAATGGTACGCCAGTACAAGCATGGACGGGGCCGGTAGTGCCCAATTTGGCCCCTGCAGTGGCGCCAGCCACTCCGTTGGTAGGGGGAAATGGTAGCCTGGTGACGAACACAGATGTTGCTGGGCCGTCAGTCTCCGGTCAGAGCCCGGCACGGGACAAGGATGCTGATTCAGTTCGCTTGTCTGACGCAGCGAAAGGTGAATTGTATCTGTGTTTTTCGGGGCCATTAGGGCTACATATCAAGCAAGAGGTGAAAGAGAGAATATGGAAAGGGGAGTACGTAGAGATCTTCTCGCTGCTTCCATTAGGTAAGTTTAATCTGGATCGGGTTAAACCCGACGAGAGTAAGAAAGAGGAGGAGGAGCGCAGAAGGTATCGGTTAATACCCCGCACATTTCAAAATTGGCAGCAGGCATTTTCCACCTATGCCAGCATAATTGGGGAGAAAGAGCCTGAGTGCTGTTCTTCCTTGTTTTGCTACCAAGAATGCATAGGCGAGGCCTACAGAATGTATGGGGGCACAGCGTGGCTTCGTTACGACGAGCACTTCAGGCAGTGTAAAGCCATCCGCCCTTCAGTGAGATGGGATCAGAAGGACATTGGCACATGGATGCAGCTGATGATCCCGGGGACAAAGAGCAATCAGCCCTTTCAAGGGGGGGCCAGCGGGTCCGGTTCAGCCGGGCAGCTGGCCTCTAGAAAACCAGGAGTGTGTTGGAAATTCAATGAGGGAGCATGCAGATTTGGTAGCTCATGCCGGTTCAAGCATGAATGCTCTTTCTGCGGAGGCAACCACACGGTTTCAAAGTGCTACAAGAAAAACAAGGGACGTTCCGCAGATTCTACAGAAAAAAGGGAGGAGTCCGGTGAGGGTGGAAAAGATGGAGCTACACCTAAGTAAGTATCCTGATTCAGAGGTGGCGGATTTCCTGCGTAGAGGTTTTTCAGAGGGATTTATCATTCCCAGTTTCGGAGCATCAGGATCTCAACCCCCTTATAGGAATTTACAGTCTGTCGCGTTACGTCCAGAAGTGGTCTCGGACAAGCTAAAAAAGGAGGTAAGTTTGGGACGGATGGCAGGCCCTTTCAGTGAACCTCCTACGGAGGATTTGATCATTTCGCCCCTGGGTTTGGTTCCAAAGAAGGAACCTAACTCTTTTCGGCTTATTCATCACCTCTCGTATCCGAAAGGTTCCTCAGTGAATGACGGCATTGATCCGGATGCCTCTTCAGTCGCATATACATCTTTTGACACAGCTGTCAGGATGGAAAAACGCGCAGGACATGGAGCGTTGCTGGCAAAGAGCGACGTAGAATCCGCCTTCCGGCTGTTGCCTGTCCATCCTTCCAGTTTTTGTTTGTTAGGATGTTTTTGGGAGAAAGGATTCTATGTTGATCGCTGTCTCCCAATGGGCTGCTCTATCTCCTGTTCTTACTTCGAACGGTTCAGCTCCTTTGTCGAGTGGGTGGTAAGGGATGTCTCTGGTCTTCAGTCAGTTATTCATTATTTGGACGACTTCTTGTTCATTGGAAGGAAGGGGACGTCTGAGTGTGGGTATCTGCTGGCAACCATGCGGCAGGTTTGTGCTCGTTTCGGCATCCCTTTAGCGGAAGACAAGACAGAAGGCCCCCAGACCACCATAAAATGTTTGGGCATAATGATTGATTCCATCACCATGGAATGTAGATTGCCTGAGGACAAAGTGGACGACTTGCGTCAAACTATCGCAGGAGTTCTCGAGCATAGGAAAGTCCCCTTACGGGAGCTGCAGTCGCTTCTGGGGAAGCTGAATTTCGCCTGCAGAATTATGCCTATGGGCCGTATTTTCTGCAGGCGACTGTCAAGAGCCACGGCAGGAGTTAGGGCGCCACATCATCGTGTTCGGTTGGTGGCCGAACACAGGGAAGATCTGCGCATGTGGTTAGTCTTCCTGACTGACTTTAATGGTAAATCCATGTGGATGGACGAGACGCGTGGGAATCATGATTTAGAGCTGTTCACAGATGCGGCAGGATCATGTGGCTTCGGGGCATTCTTCTCAGGTAAGTGGTGCGCGGAGCCCTGGCCTGAATCCTGGGAGGCACTAGGTTTCACCAGGAATCTACTCCTGTTGGAGTTATTTCCTATTTTGGTGTCAGTCGAGCTATGGGGCTCGCTGCTGCAGAATAGGAGGATTCGTTTCAACTGCGATAACATGGGAGTGGTGTTGGCGATCAATCGGCTGACGGCGTCATCCCCTCCGGTTGTCAGAGTGCTACGACAATTGGTTCTTAGCTGTTTGAGGTTTAATTTGATGATTTTTGCTGTCCACTTGCCAGGCACTGAGAATGATGTAGCTGATGCTCTTTCTCGGTTCCAATGGCAGAGGTTTCGGAACTTGGCTCCAGGAGCAGAGCGGCAGGGTGCTTCCTGCCCCCGGGCCTTGTGGGAGATACCCGTGGGTGCATAGAGAACTGGATCTCTCAGTCTTTGTCCACCTCGACTTGGTCCGCCTATTCTGCGGTGTGGGCGACTTGGAACGAAAGGTTACGACAAGTCGGAGGTTGCAACTCAGTTGAGGAGCATTTGTTTTTGTTGTTGCAGTTTATGGCGGAAAAGGGAGGAGTAGGAGTTTCTTCGGGGGTATTAGCTAAGAATTTATCAGCATTATCCTTTTGGTTTCAGTTACACGGGTTGGTGGATGTCACCAAGGACTTTAGAGTCCGGATGGCTATGAGGGGACTGCGAGCTCAGCGCACGCAGCCTCGGGATACCAGGCGCCCGGTGACTTTTTGTTTACTGGGTTCCATACTGGATTGCTTACAGTCAGTATGCAGTTCTCATTATGAGGAGTGCTTGTTTGGGGCAGCGTTTGCATTAGCTTTCTTTGGGGCATTTAGGATCAGTGAGTTGGTCTGCCCAAGCAAAACCAAATTGGGGGGTGTCATGTGGGGAGAGGTAAAGCAGTCACGGGAGGTAGTTGACATTTATTTACGCAGGTCAAAGACGGATCGGTTAGGGGAGGGCCGGACGATTACACTGTTTTCGGTACCGGGGTCACTAGCGTGCCCGGTCCGGGTAGTGCAACGTTTCACGGAAATGCGCGCGGGATCAGCGGGTCCTTTCTTATGTCATGAGGATGGAGTGCCACTGACCAGGTTTCAGTTCATAGCAGTGTTTAGGAAGGCGTTAGGACATCTGGGTCTGCCGGCAATGGAATATGCGTCACACTCTTTTAGGATAGGGGCAGCAACGGAGGCGGCCAGGTGGGGGTTAGGCAACGATCAGATAAAAAAGATAGGACGTTGGGAATCAGCTAGATTCCGGTCATACGTCAGGCCCCATTTAATCTAAGGAGATAGTTGTAGTGCATGTTTAGGAGGGATGTTGGTTAGTGTTTTGGTGTTTTTGTTGTTACAGATAACCACGTCCATCCACGTTTAGTATGGATTCTGGGACACTCATACGTTGCTCGGGGTGCTCGGAGAGCCGCAGTGCGGCCGAACGGTCGCCAGCTGGGTATTCCGAGGTCATCAGCAAGTGTCCGATGGATAGGGATTCCAGGAATGCAGTGGATTAAGGTGTTGTCAGAGGTTCAGAGGTTCGTTGCATTGGATAGAGCTCCGGATGTCTTGGTTCTCCATGCCGGAGGCAATGATCTGGCTTCTAAAACAACGAGGCAGATTATGCAGGACATCAAATGTGACTTTATGAGGATTCGGACTACTTTTCCCCGCACGGTGGTCGTGTGGTCAGAAATCATCGGGAGAAGCCGTTGGCGAATGGCACGGTCTGTTGACAAGGTCAACAGGGCCCGGAAGAAACTGAATAGGGAGGTGTCTCGATTTGTGGTAAGGAATGGAGGGGTGGCAGTAAGGCACGAGGAGTTAGAGGAAGATACAGCGATGTTCTTGGGTAGGGATGGTGTGCATCTCAATGACATAGGCATTGACCTTTGGGCTTTAGCTTTAGAAGAAGGCATTCAGAGAGGTTTAGCTTTATGGGCGGCACAAGGGTAAGGTTTCACCCTTGCTGGCTGGTGGCGGGGCAAGGTTGCCGGAGGACGGTGGTTAGGTTTTGGAGGAGTTCACGTGTGTGAACTCCTCACAGTAAAGAGATCGTCTGCAAAGAGTTTTATGGGCATGCAGCTGTCCCCGAGCCGGAGTATGCGGCTGGGGGCCGGTTCTTATAGCTGCATTCCCAAGGTTCTTCTTATTTTATAACCTCCGGTTTTCCTTGCTCCAAGGTTACTGTTTTTACCATTATTTGGTACAAGTTAATGTTTACAAGTTATGTTTTATATTAAAATTTTGTAATTTAAAATTTGAATAAAGTTGGGCTGCATTGGCCTTTATTTTCCATCGTCAATTGCAGTCCGGGTTTTTGTTTAAATAAGGTGGGTTGTGGTTTATGTCTTTAAGGGGACAGTAGTAGGTAATGCCATATCAAGCAGGGCCTGGATTAGGGAGCGCAGCGGACTCAGGAGGGCCCCCCATGATAGGGCTAGCCTCCTGTCCAGCAGTGAAGGGGGTTAATTTTGCAGGAGAGAGGGGGCGGAATAGGAGAGCCAGGCGGAGCTGCTGGGGAAGGAAGCTGAGTGAGGGTAGCGAGAGGAAGGGGAGGAGTCAGACAGCGTGCAGGGAAGAAGAAAGTGCCCACCCACCCTCCCTTTTTTATCGGTTTTGAAAGTCAAGACTGTCGTCATTGCAGCTGGTGGCGGGGCAAGGTTGCCGGAGGACGGTGGTTAGGTTTTGGAGGAGTTCACGTGTGTGAACTCCTCACAGTAAAGAGATCGTCTGCAAAGAGTTTTATGGGCATGCAGCTGTCCCCGAGCCGGAGTATGCGGCTGGGGGCCGGTTCTTATAGCTGCATTCCCAAGGTTCTTATTTTATAACCTCCGGTTTTCCTTGCTCCAAGGTTACTGTTTTTACCATTATTTGGTACAAGTTAATGTTTACAAGTTATGTTTTATATTAAAATTTTGTAATTTAAAATTTGAATAAAGTTGGGCTGCATTGGCCTTTATTTTCCATCGTCAATTGCAGTCCGGGTTTTTGTTTAAATAAGGTGGGTTGTGGTTTATGTCTTTAAGGGGACAGTAGTAGGTAATGCCATATCATGGAGCGTGCCATGCATAGAGTGGTGGATCAAGCTTTAGAGGATCGTGAACAGGAAGAGGAGGAAGAGTTGTGGGAAACATCACGACCAGAACCAGATTTGTCATCAACACCTGTGGCAGCACAGAGAGGGGGAGGAGGAGGAGGGCGGAGGAGTCGTCTGGGGAAGAGGAGTCAGATGAGGAAGGTGGTTTTTTTGAGAAGAAGGTGGAAGAACAACTGCAGCAGGCATCACAGGGGGCTTGTGCTGCTCACCTTTCCCGTGGTATTGTTAGTGGCAGGGGGGAGGAGGAGAACTTACCTGACATCACTGAGGAAGAGTAAGAGAAGGTGACTAGTAGGTCGGCATCCAACTTTGTGCAGATGGGGTCTTTCATGCTGTCTACCCTGTTGAGGGACCCCCATATAAAAAAACTCAAGGGGAATGACCTGTACTGGGTGGCAATGCTACTAGAGCCTCGGTATCAGAACACAGTGGCAGAGATGTTACCAAAGGCAGAAAGGATGCAGTACTAGCACAACAAGCTGGTTTAGAACAGCTTGGACTATTTGGAATGGTATAGAACTTTGGATTTTCCCACCGACTGTGACAGTTTGTGACGGGTATGAATAATTTTGGAATGGACACTTTTTGCTCAAATGTAAATAAAGCTGAGAAATCTTGTTTTTTTTCCCCCACAATAATGCCTCTTGTAGATCATCTTATTATCTTTTGGGAGACACCTATGTAATTTCCCGTCAAAAATTACATGCTGTTTAAATAAAAGTAACTTTAAATCAAAATTTGCCAGGGGTATGAATAATTATGAGCAGCACTGTACCTATCATTACTCCCACGACAGTATCTTTTTATCCTATATCCTCTTTATACCCAGAGAAGGCTGCACATGTTGATCCCTGCCCCGACGAATGACAAACAGTGCCATACACGTTGATCCCATTCCCAACCCTGGACTTGCTATACTTAGTATGCCAAGCCTCAGAGCAAGATAGACCTAGACTTGGGTGTGAGCTCCGTAGTCATCAACACCCTGGAACTAGTCTGAATGATAACACAGATAATACACAGTATTCCTAGTCTTGGGTGTGAGCTCCGTAGTCATCAACACCCTGGAACTAGTCTAGAGAATAACACAGATAATACACAGTATTCCTAGTCTTGGGTGTGAGCTCCGTAGTCATCAACACCCTGGAACTAGTCTAGAGAATAACACAGATACTGACAAACAGGTCTGAGTGCTACCACGTAGTGATCGCAACGGCAGACAACCAGAGAATGACCAGCACCCAGTATATATAGCAAGGCGCTCTCCAGCGCCTCCCCTAAGTGCTGGACCAATGGGAAGTGGTGGAATTGTCAGCTGACCGGCTTGGTCGGCTGACTCCCTTCTGGCTGTCATAAAAGCTCTGCCTCTCAGCGCGCGCGCGTCCTTCTGAACCTGTGTGGACTATCAGTCCCAGACACAACAGACATGTGTTGCAAAGCACTCGCCGCGCTGGACGCGGAATCCGCCGCACCGCTATCAAGGCATGCGGCGGTTTCTCCGCATTCGGCCATACTACTGGATGTAGGCCTACGCGTGCAGACCGCCACGTAGGACGCGGAATCAGACGCCTTGTTCTGAGTACACGCGGCGGCTTTTCCGCGTTTTCTCACATCAGGGCAAAAAAAGTGTACTTTGGGAACATATCATTTCTAAATGAATAATAATACTTATGCACAAAAGCAAATATGATAACCATATGGCAAATAAAGAGTAGGAATACATGTTTTTATTGAATATTATGTCAGGGTTTTATACCGCTTTAAAATTTGGGGGTGAGTGGGCCCCAGACTGAAAATTCTCTGGTAGGCCCTCAGTGTCCTAGTCCAACCCGCTGATTGTTAGCTGCTGTGCTTAGTTACTGTTCAGTGTCTAAGTCAGCCATGTAGAAGTGGTTGTATCTCACCTAAGTAAACTGCAGGTGTCTGCATTCACTTGCCTCTGTGTGTGTGCCGTAGCCATACTGCGCAGATGCAGGCCCATGCAACATGCACTCAGCGGGGCCACATGTGTGCCTGCTAGGGATGCTAGCATGAGCAGATGCGTGGGAGGCGAACGCAAGTGAGTGCTGTAGGTGGGTGCAGGAGGGCACGCAGGCAGTGTACGTAACTACGGCAACCTAGCGCCAGTTAAGAAATGGGCCTGATGGCAACTATTTATATATATGGCACCAACTTCTTCCATAGTGCTACAAAACAAATAGTGGGGAATGTAGATTCAAGGAAGGTTCAAAACTCTGTAGAATCGGACCATCCAGCAATACAAAAAGTAATGCACTTATGGTAGTTGTTGCTTTTTCAGTGATCCATATGCCAGTTCAGTAAATGATGTTGCAAGCCACCTGTATACACGCTACCTTCCTAGCTGAGACCTTAAATAACGGTTTTGTTTTGTTTTCTAGCGTGTATACAATGCTTAAAAGTTAGAATGTTAGATATCGAAATCATATATATAATGTTAGCATTTTTAACCCTCAACGCCAATTAGCGTGAAGTCCTGGGGGCATGTTTTGCAGGAGATTGCACTCCCCAATGCGCTCCGCTTCGTCATCAGTCTCCCAGAGGCGATCACCGCTAAGAGACTGTTAGACGGTAAAACCGCCATCTTTTTACAATGTACAGCTCTGCGATCTAAGGCAGAGCTGTACTGGGGACAGCCGTGTCACTTGGCTGTCCCCCTGGGAGGCTCAGGAGCGATCGGTTCTCATAGGCTGATGCCTATGACAGCCGATAACTGTCAATGGCTGGTGGGGGGGAGGGAGGTAAAAAGTAAAAAAAAAAATACAAAAAGTAGGTAATTTTATTTTTTTTAAAAGACAAACAAATAAAAAAATAAATAAACCTTGTGGGAGCGAACAGAGCCAACCAACAGAAATCTCTTTTGGTGGGCAGAAAATACGGGAGAGGGGAAATCCCTTGTGTGATAAGTTGTACTGCCCTGTAGCGAGCCCTTAAAGCTGCAGTGGCCTGAATTGTAAAAAATAGCCTGGTCACTAGGGGGAAGCAAGCCTATGGTCCTGAAGTGGTTAGCCAGGTCTAGTTGCACTCAGTACAGGTAGCCAGCTATAGGTCCCCCCAGTATAGGTAGCCAGGCATAGTATAGGTAGCCAGGCATAGGTGCCCCAGTATAGTTGCCCCCAGTATAGGTCAGCCAGGTAGGTGCCTCCAGTATAGGTAGCCGGTATAGTTGCCCCCAGTATAGGTTAGATAGATAGGTGCCCCCAGTACAGGTTAGCTAGGTGGGTGCCTCTAATATAGGGAGTCAGAATAGTTGCCCCCAGCCTAGGTTAGATAGGTAGGTGCCCCCAGTATAGGTTAGTTAGGTAGGTGCCTCCAATATAGGTAGCCAGTATAGTTGCCACCAGTATAGGCTAGGTAGGTAGGTGCCCCCAATACAGGTTAGATAGGTAGGGGCCCTCCAGTATAGGTTAGATTAGGTAGGTGCCCCCAGTGTGGTTAGATTAGGTAGGTGCCCCCCATGTGGTTAGATTAGATAGGTGCCCCCAGTATAGGTTAGATTAGGTAGGTGCCCCCAGTATGGAGGGGGGAGCCACAGGGAGGGCAGCCCGACCTCTCCCTCCCTTCCTCGCCGCGGGCGCCCTCCGTGCTCCTCCCTCCGAGTCTGACTGAAGGGAAGCGCTGTCACCGCTGTGTAGGGAGGGGCAACTCACCTCCCTGGATCCAATCGCAGCCAGTCTCCTCTTCTGTCTTCTCTTCATAGCCGCTGATACACACGCTGCACCCTAGCCGGAAGCAGCGTGTGTATCAGAGGCTAGTATAAAGAGAAGACAGAAGAGGAGACCGGCTGCGATTGGATCCAGGGAGGTGAGTTGCCCTTCCCTACACAGCGGTGACAGCGCTTCCCTTCAGTCAGACTCGGAGGAGGGAGCACGGAGGGTGCCCGCGGCGAGGAAGGGAGGGAGAGGTCGGGCTGCCCCCGCGGCTGACTCCCCCCTCCATTGCGCCCACAACTCCTTGGCGCCCAGGGCGCCCGCACGGGCCGCACAGCCCTAAAAACGGGCCTGGATGCTTTGTATAAAGTAGAGCAAACTAAAAATCATGATTTTGCATAAAGAAAAAATGGAAACAATGCAAAGAATGATATGCTCCAGCCACACAATTGTACTAAATCACTTACCAAATGCCTTTTTTGGTTGGACTAGACGTAAGGTGAAAGTTTCATTTTTTGGAAGCTCTCTCAGCATTTTTGCAACTTCATAGTGTCGACATCCAACGATTGTTTGATCATTTATTGCTTCAATATTGTCACCCACATTGACAATCTTCAGTCGGTCAGTAATGCTGCCTTCCTTAATCCTCTAAATAGAATAATCGTTGGATAGTTACGGTAAATTAAAACTTACAAATCACAATATACACTGAGTAAAAAATATAAAAGCAACACTTTCGGTTTTGCTCCCATTGACTCCCAAGACTCCAGACGTGTAGCTAGGGGGGGTCCGGGTAGGACATGTGCCCCGGGCGCCTGGTCCCCAAGGGCGCCCAGCTGAGCTGCAGGTTTTTTTTTTTTGTTTCTTTTGGGGAGGGGAGCAGCGCAGAGAAGAGGGAGAGCTGTGCGGACGGTGGAGAAGGGAGCCATCTCTCCCCCCCCCTTCCCTCACCTTAGGGTGCTCTCCCTCCCTCGCTGTCCCCTCCATTATTGTCCGGGTGGCTGGCAGCGGCGGGCGGAACTCACCTCCGTCTCGCTCCAGCGCCGGAAGTTCGGGTGCTGCAGCCACTGCTCTGGTCTGGACCAGACCGAGTATCGGCAAATCCATCCAGCGCTGCGACGAGACGTAGGTAAGTTCTGCCCGCTGCTGCCAGCCACCCGGACGTTAATGGAGGAGACAGCGAGTGAGGGAGAGCACCCTAAGGTGAGGGAAGGGGGGGGAGAGATGGCCCCCTTCTCCACCGTCCGCACAGCTCTCCCTCTTCTCTGCGCTGCTCCCCTCCTGCTGGGGGGGGGGGGGGGCACCTGGCTACCTACTCTGACTACATATACTGGGCACATATACCCCTGACTATATATACTGGGCACATATTATACCCCTGGCTACATATACTGGGCACATATACCCCTGACTATATATACTGGGCACATATTATACCCCTGGCTACATATACCCCTGGCTACATATACTGGGCACATATAACCCTGACTACATATACTGGGCACATATACACCTGGCTACATATACTGGGCACATATACCCCTGGCTACATATACTGGGCACATATTATACCCCTGGCTACATATACCCCTGGCTACATATACTGGGCATATATACCCCTGGCTACATATACTGGGCACATATACCCCTGGCTACATATACTGGGCACATATTATACCCCTGGCTACATATACTGGGCATATATACCCCTGGCTACTTATACCCCTGGCTACATATACTGGGCACATATACCCCTGACTACATATACAGTGACTTGCAAAAGTATTCAGCCCCCTTGAAATTTTCCACATTTTGTCACATAACTGCCACAAACATGAATCAATTTTATTGGAATTCCACATGAAATATTAATACAAAGTGGTGTGCACATGAGAAGTGGAACGGAAATCATACATGATTCCAAACATTTTATACAAATAAATAACTGCAGTAAAGTGGGGTGTGCGTAATTATTCGTCCCCTTTTGGTCTAAGTGCAGTCAGTTGCCCATAGACATTGCCTGATAAGTGCTAATGACTAAATAGAGTGCACCTGTGTGTAATCTAATGTCAGTACAAATACAGCTGCTCTGTGACGGCCTCAGAGGTTATCTAAGAGAATCTTGGGAGCAACAACACCATGAAGTCCAAAGAACACACCAGACAGTTCAGGAATAAAGTTATTGAGAAATTTAAAGCAGGCTTAGGCTACAAAAAGGTTTCCAAAGCCTTGAACATCCCACGGAGCACTGTTAAGCGATCATTCAGAAATGGAAGGGGTATGGCACAACTGTAAACCTACCAAGACAAGGCCGTCCACCTAAATTTACAGGCCAAACAAGGAGAGTGCTGATCAGAAATGCAGCCAAGAGGCCCATGGTGACTCAGGATGAGCTACAGAGATCTACAGCTCAGGTGGGGGAATCTGTCGATAGGACAACTATTAGTCGTGCACTGCACAAAGTTGGCCTTTATGGAAGAGTGGCAAGAAGAAAGCCATTGTTAACAGAAAAGCATAAGAAGTCCTGTTTGCAGTTTGCCACAAGCCATGTGGGGGACACAGCAAACATGTTGAAGAAGGTGCTGTGGTCAAATGAGACCAAAATAGAACATTCTGGCCAAAATGCAAAACGCTATGGGTGACGGAAAATGAACACTGCACATCTCTCTGAACACACCCTCCCCACTGTCAAATATGGTGGTGGCAGCATCATGCTCTGGGGGTGCTTCTCTTCAGCAGGGACAGGGAAGCTGGTCAGAGTTGATAGGAAGATAGACGGAGCCATATACAGGGCAAGTTTGGAAGAAAACCTCTTGGAGTCTGCAAAAGACTTGAGACTGGGGTGGAGGTTCACCTTCCAGCAGGACAACAACCCTAAACATAAAGCCAGGGCAACAATGGAATGGTTTAAAACTAAACATATTCATGTGTTAAAATGGCTCAGTCAAAGTCCAGATCTAAATCCAATCGAGAATATGTGGCAAGATCTGAAAACTGCTGTTCACAAACGCTGTCCATCTAATCCAGGGGTCTCAAACTCAATTTACCTGGGTGCCGCAGGAGGCAAAGTCAGGATGAGGCTGGGCCGCATAAGGGATTTCACAATCAGCAGCCCCGACCCCCCCCCCCCTTTCCCCCGTCCCTTGCATTGATTTTTATTTCAAAGTCAAATTCACACTGAAGCGAACTATTTTGCCTATTTTACCTTATAGTTCGCTTCAGTGCTCCCATTTCAAGTAATCCGCCGTGTCCCCGCCGCAAAACGAGGGCTACAGAGCCCCCAAATAGCCCAAGGGGCAATCCGCCGGCATTTCCTGGAAGGGGCAGAGCTTTCAGCTTCAGCTCTGCCCCTCCCGACGTCAATCGCGGCGCATCGCCGCCTCTACCCGCCCCTCTCACTCTTCCTTCACAGAGAGGGGCGGGGAGAGGCGGCGATCCGTGCGGCGATTTACGTCAGGAGGGGCAGAGCTGAAGCTGAATGCTCTGCCCCTTCCAGGAAATGTCGTCGGATTGCCCCCCGGACGATTTGGGGGCTCTGCAGTCCTCGTTTAGCGGCGGGATGCGGCTGATTACTTGGGAGCAGTGAAGCGAACTATAAGGAAGCTTTTGCCGGCGCGGGCCACAAAATATTATATCAAGGGCCGCAAATGGCCCGCGGGCCGCGAGTTTGAGACCCCTGATCTAATCTGACTGAGCTGGAGCTGTTTTGCAAAGAAGACAGGGCAAGGATTTCAGTCTCTAGATGTGGAAAGCTGGTAGAGACATACCCTAAAAGACTGGCAACTGTAATTGCAGCAAAAGGTGGTTCTACAAAGTATTGACTCAGGGGGCCGAATAATTACACACACCCCACTTTGCAGTTATTTATTTGTAGAAAATGTTTGGAATCATGTATGATTTTCGATCCACTTCTCATGTGTACACCACTTTGTATTGGTCTTTCATGTGGAATTCCAATAAAATTGATTCATGTTTGCGGCAGTAATGTGACAAAATGTGAAAAACTTGAAGGGGGCTGAATACTTTTGCAACCCACTGTACTGGGCATATATACCCCTGGCTACATATCCCCCTGACTACATATACTGGGCACATATACCCCTGGCTACATATACTGGGCATATATACCCCTGGCTACATATACCCCTGGCTACATATACTGGGCACATATATCCCTGACTACATATACTGGGCACATATACACCTGGCTACATATACTGGGCACATATACACCTGGCTACATATACTGGGCACATATACCCCTGACTATATATACTGGGCACATATTATACCCCTGGCTACATATACTGGGCACATATACCCCTGGCTACATATACTGGGTGCATATTATACCCCTGGCTACATATACTGGGCATATATACCCCGGCTACATATACCCCTGGCTACATATACTGGGCACATATAACCCTGACTACATATACTGGGCACATATACACCTGGCTACATATACTGGGCACATATAACCCTGACTACATATACTGGGCACATATACACCTGGCTACATATACTGGGCACATATACACCTGGCTACATATACTGGGCACATATACCCCTGGCTACATATACTGGGCATATATACCCCTGACTACATATACTGGGGACATATACCCCCCACTACATATACTAGGCACATATACACCTGGCTACATATACTGAGCACATATACCCCTGACTATATACAGGATCTTCTAAAAAAATTAGCATATTGTGATAAAGTTCATTTTTTTCTGTAATGTACTGATAAACATTAGACTTTCATATATTTTAGATTCAAATACACACAACTGAAGTAGTTCAAGCCTTTTATTGTTTTAATATTGATGATTTTGGCATACAGCTCATGAAAACCCAAATTTCCTATGTCAAAAAATTTGCATATTTCATCCGACCAATAAAAGAAAAGTGTTTTTAAAACAAACAAAGTCAACCTTCAAATAATTATGTTCAGTTATGCACTCAATACTTGGTCAGGAATCCTTTTGCAGAAAGGACTGCTTCAATGCGGCATGGCATGGAGGCAATCAGCCTGTGGCACTGCTTAGGTGTTATGGAGGCCCAGGATGCTTCAAAAGCGGCCTTAAGCTCATCCAGAGTGTTGGGTCTTGCGTCTCTCAACTTTCTCTTCACAATTACCCACAGATTCTCTATGGGGTTCAGGTCAGGAGAGTTGGCAGGCCAATTGAGCACAGTAATACCATGGTCAATATATAAAAATTTGCGAGCAGTTCATTTCGATGGTGCACTACTCAGTTGAGGAGGGCCTCTCTGTATGAAAGTACATTGAAAATTTAAAGCAAAAAGGCCCTACATGTGCATTATGAAAAACTTTATTGGTACATAATTTGTATGACTGTGGGAAAGCAGACTGTAAAACCCATTAAAAACATTAAAACCCCCACAAGATCAGGAGAGAGCGCTAGTTCACATATAAGTGTATATCACTCCACAGACCACCAATGGGTTATTGCGTGCGGCGATCGCCCGACCTCAGTCTATGCAAATCGCTTCCGCCACCCGCTTGGTTTGGCCCTATGTGGACCCACCACCTGCGCACACCAAGAGGCCTCAAAAAAGCAGCTGCATAACCCGTCAGGGTGTAACAAAAACCCAAGAGCTTGCAATTAGGGGACCAGTTCCCTCAGAATCTTCCACACAGTCCAAATGACTTTCTTTGCTCACAATGGGGAATTATATCTTCCTGGTATTGGCAATGCTCTAAAGAACTTTTCATTGATGATTCAGCTTTCATACATGTGTATTCAGTGATTGCTTGTACATAACAGCTCATTTACCTTTGATTGCTGTGCTGTCGCCCAATTGCCTGTTTCCATGACCCCTCCTGTGTGTGTACTCACGGCTTTAGCATCTGTGCAGCCAGCCGCTCTGGCAGCTTTAGATCCAGCTCTGCATATGTCACCCTCCACGGACTTCAGCGGTGCTCTAGCTATGTGTTAGCGAGCTCCACCTCTTGCCTTGCCGATGACTAGCGTCTTTGCTTGCTGTATTTCGCTGCCGTATAGCGGTTTCCGTCTTCCTGGGATCTGTGGTGCGGCTTGGTTCAGGTCACGTGAGCGCTCACTCCTGGTCTGCCCTTCCCGCTGACGCATTTCGCCCCTCCCACCGGGGCTTTCTCAAAGCGCTGGAAGGCTGTAGAGAGACCGTCACAAGGCTGTTTTAAAGAGTCATGAGGACTGGTCATGGGAGGGTTCCCTCCCTCTCATACATATTCATGACCCATCACGCTGTTTTCCTTCAGTGATCCACAACTCTTTTGTTTTTCCATGTTATTGTTCGTTTATTTTCTTCAATGGACCTCACGACTTATTTCCTTCTCTTTCACTAAGTCCATAGACATGTATTTTTTATTTATTTTATAACAGGCATTCTTTCCGGGGGAAACAGGAGCAAATTGGGGATGCAATTTCAATGCAACAGTTTAAAGTCACAGAACTATCGTTTCTTTCATCTTATCAGTTATATACATCAGAGTTCCTCATTTCTTTTCATTTGTTCTTATTAATGTCCTTTTTTTTTTAGAATTAATGTTTCATATTCTTCTTCTCATATTTTTCACCTTCCTTGATCATTTTTTTGCCTCTTTTATAGAAAATAGGCTAGATTTAGATCAGAATTTAGTCCATTGGGGATCAATGTACCCAACCTGTAAATCCAGGTGGATTCAATTTTATATAGTTCATTTTCAATGTCCCCACCTCGATTTGACACCTTTTGTTTTATGATTCCTTTAAATCGCAAGCCTTTTGGTTGTCCATTATGGAAGTCCTGAAAGTGTTGTCCCAGTGGACTTTCTTTATCAGCTTCCATAATATTTGTGAGATGTTCCCCAATTCTTTTTCCTAGTTTTCTCTTTGTTTTTCCTATATATAATAGCCCACACGGACATTTTATAGAATAGACCACTCTTTCTGTTGTACAAGTTATTAAGTTTCTTATTTCATACTGTTTAGTGTTCTTGGCATTTCTAAAGTACTTTGTTCTTTCTGCATATTTACACACTCTACAGTCACCACAACTAAACATTCCTTTACTTCTTGGATAGTCATCTAACCATGTAACTTTTTTTGCACTAATGTATTCAGACCTGACCAGCTCATTTTCCAAATTTTTTGCTTTTCTAGCTGTCATAAAAGGTCTCTCTCCCACAATTTTTTTAATCTTTTCATCTAACATCAGAACATGCCAATGTTTCTGCAACAATTCTTTCAGGCCCCCCCAATGGGAGCCATAGGTTGTTACTAACCTTAATGGTTCATTAGGCTTCTTGTCCCTTATTCTTCTTCTACTCTTTATATTCTCCAATATCTCATTCCTAGGTTTTGTCCTGATCCTTTCTCTTTCTTGCTCCACTAACCTATTGGGATATCCTCTTGTTACCAATCTCCTCTGTAACTCCTCCGCCTCTGCCTCAAAGTCTCCATCTGTTGTGCAGTTTCTTCTTAATCTGTGGAACTGTCCACCTGGTATAGCTTGCTTCTGTGTATACAGATGGTGACTGGTAAAATGAAGCAGGGTATTACCTGCCGTAGGTTTTCTATATGTCTTAGTGGTTATACAACCGTTTTCCCTCCTGATCAGAAGATCCAGGAAGGAAATTTCGTTCACATCCCATGTGTAAGTAAAACTCAAATTTCTCTCATTCTGTCCCAGGGAATCAACAAACTTTTCCAAGGTCTCCCTTGTTCCCCGCCAGACCAGGACCACGTCGTCTATGTACCTCAGCCAGAGCCTCACATGCTCCTGGAAGAGGCACATAGGGTACACATCCCGCCGCTCCCACAGTCCTAAATGGAGGCATGCATATGCCGGAGCGCAGGATGCCCCCATCGACGTGCCCCTGGCCTGGCGGTAAAAACGACCATCAAAAACAAAACAGTTATATTTCAGGAGGAATTCCAAGGCTTCAACAATGAATTGATTGTGGAGTGGAGAGTCGGGAAAGTGCTCCCTCAAGTAGAAGGCCACGGCTGCCAGGCCCACCTCGTGGGGTATAGAGGTATAGAGCCCCTCTACATCTATGCTTACCAGTAAATCATCATCACTTATTTTAAATCCTTCTAGTGCTAACAGCACCTCGCCCGTATCTTTCACAAATGATGGAAGCTCTTCAACCATCCCCTTGAGTTTGCCGTCTAAAAACTTTCCTAAATTTTCCATTGGTCCCCCTATACCCGACACAATCGGACGACCTGGGGGTCTTTCCAAACTTTTGTGTACTTTTGGAATGATATAAAATATTGGTATACGAAAAAAGTTGACCTCACAGAACGCGGCCTCCTCCTTAGTTAGCACTCCCGCCATTTTTATAATGTATATATGATGTATATAACTGATAAGATGAAAGAAACGATAGTTCTGTGACTTTAAACTGTTGCATTGAAATTGCATCCCCAATTTGCTCCTGTTTCCCCGGAAAGAATGCCTGTTATAAAATAAATAAAAAATACATGTCTATGGACTTAGTGAAAGAGAAGGAAATAAGCCGTGAGGTCCATTGAAGAAAATAAACGAACAATAACATGGAAAAACAAAAGAGTTGTGGATCACTGAAGGAAAACAGCGTGATGGGTCATGAATATGTATGAGAGGGAGGGAACCCTCCCATGGCCAGTCCTCATGACTCTTTAAAACAGCCTTGTGACGGTCTCTCTACAGCCTTCCAGCGCTTTGAGAAAGCCCCGGTGGGAGGGGCGAAATGCGTCAGCGGGAAGGGCAGACCAGGAGTGAGCGCTCACGTGACCTGAACCAAGCCGCACCACAGATCCCAGGAAGACGGAAACCACTATACGGCAGCGAAATACAGCAAGCAAAGACGCTAGTCATCGGCAAGGCAAGAGGTGGAGCTCGCGAAGCCGGAAGAGGACACCCTAAGGCGGATGCCCACTGTGACGCATCCAAAATAGGGAGGGCAGGGAACTTTGCTACTTTATTGTTATCAACACCACATTACTGCACCCGGATCTTGGGCAAATGCCCACCACATTATAGTGGACCCTTAGCATTGGATTCATGTTGGCACCATTCAATGTACTGTTTGCCTGTGCATGGCTTGCTTAACCCTGCTGCAGATGCTACTGTTGTCACCGGCCTCTATATCATACGCTGCAATGCTTGGAATTACATCATTTACTAACTGGATACCAACAGCAATTACTAGTGCATTGTCTCATCTGCTGCATTACTAGCCCCTGCGAGTGGGGGGCTTAGCTGTACCACCTTTTTGTGAATCCTCTAAAATAATCACAATGGAGAACAATGTTCATTAAGGTCCTATGCATGTTTTTTACACCAGCAAAAACAATTTATTATTTGGTCTTTCTGGGGACTGCAGCCCCATAGTTATGATGGAGATTTTGAGCCCTCAGTGGCTTTTTGTGGCGGAGTCGTGTGATATACATTTTTTAATGTTTATATTTAGATCATGTGTATAGGTCTAGTTTTAAGATTTTGGTATTTGTTCATTAATAAAGCTGTTTATCAAATTTTCATGCACCCAAGAGCCAATCCTCTCCTTTTGTTGCTTTTCATAATTATTGTTGGCCGGATGCATGAAAAAGGTCTTTTTTGATATTTAATATCATTATTAATTTACTCATTGCTCCCAATCAACTTCAGGTTTCCTTTTTTGAGTAATTCACATAATAAAGTCTACCATATTAAGGGGGCATTCTGCCTATTTATGTGAAATGCTGTCTATTTATGTGCCTAATGACTGCTGAATTTGTCTTGTTGGGGGCCTCATGGTTACTGAATTTGTCTTGTTGTAGGCCTCATGATTTATTGGGGGCCTCAAGATCGCTGAATTTGTCTTGTTGGGGGCCTCATGATTGCTGAATTTGTCTTGTTGGGGGCCTCATGATTCCTAATTTGTCTTGTTAGGGGCCTCATGATTGCTGAGTTGGTCATGTTGGGGGCCTCATATTTGCTCATGATTGCTGAATTTGTCTTGGAACATGCTGGAAGGTACATACTGAGGGAGGGAGGGTGGGTGAGCGTGAGCCTGCTAACCTCCATGTACATTTGGCTCCACCCATAACCACGCCCACATTTATTATGTGGCCACGCCCACACCTTAGGGGGCACATTGCCTTCACCTTAGGGGGCACATTGATAGTCTTTGTCCTTGGGCGCTGAAAGCCCTAGCTACGCCTCTGCAAGACTCATTACTCTCAAATCAGTGTCAGTGAGCACTTCTTCACCAAGATAATCCATCCCACCTCACAGGTGTGGCATATTAGACATTAGATAGCATGAATATTGTGCAGGTGTGTCTTATGGTACACATATACGGTACAATAAAAAATTAACATTTTCCTGCTTATTCTACGAAAACGATTGAATCAAATGAAAGTGACAAATATATATTTTTTTCTATCAAGCAAAATTAACGATTATCCCTTTTTTTCAATAACAATCCCATCAGACATGTTGGAAAAATCTTTATATTCGATCTAATGCAATACAGTAATCGAACAAAACTAATCGAAAACAATGAAAACAAAATGTACCATGTATGGGCACCATTAGACTGGCCACAATAAAAGGCTAATTTGAAATGTGCACAGTTTTGCCTTACGGTGGGGGCAGAAGAGTTGATTGAGTTGCATAGAGCTGATCAGGTTGTTGATTGTGGCCTGTGGAATGTTAGTCCACTCCTCAATAGCGTGTGAAATTGCTGAATATTGGCAGGTTCTGGAACACACTATCGTTCCAGAGCATCCCAAACATGCACAATGGGTAGCATGTCCAGTGAGTATGCTGGCCATGCAAGAATTGGGATGTTTTCAGCTTCCAGGAATTGTGTACAGATTTTTGCAATATTGGGCCATGTATTATCATGCTGCAACATGAGATAATGGTTGTGGATAAATGGCACAACAATGGGCTTCAGGATCTCATCACGGCATCTCTGTGCATTCAAAATGTCATCAATAAAATGCACCTGTGTTCGTTGTTCGTAACATACACCTGCCCATACCATAACCCCACCGCCACCATGGGCCACTCAATGCACAACATTGATATCAGCAAACCGCTTGCCCACACAACGCCACACACGCTGTCTGTCTTCTGCCCTAAATAGAGAAAACCGGGACTCGTCTGTGAACAGAACACCTCTCCAATGTGCCAGATGCTACTGAATGTAAACATTTGCTGACTGAAGTCATTTATGACGACAAACTGCAGTCAGGTCCAGACCCTGATGAGCATTATGAGCATGCACATGAGCTTCCCCTGAGATGGGACCTGTGCAATATTCAGTGTTTCAGATATTCAGTGTTTCAGTCAATGTTTCAGATCTTTGAGCTCAGCACATGCAATTTGGGAACATGTATATTTTTGCTCAAAAAAAAAAATTATATATATATATATATATATATATATATATATATATATATATATATATATATATATATCCTTTTTTTTTTTTTTAGAGGGAAAACTGTATAGACAATATCATTGTGTTGAAAATAGAAAAACTGCAGTAAATGTTGCAAATCCACAAGCAGTATGACACAGAGAGCATGCATGAGCTATCTTAGACATTTTTTTAAAGAGACTCTGTATAAAAAAAAAAAGTTCCCCTGGTCCCAATGAGGCTTCCCCCTCCCCTCTAGCTGCAGGCAGTCCAGCGCCGGCTCCCCCGAAGTGTCCCGGAATCCTCCCTCAACAAGTCTGACAAGCGCTGATAAGCGCTGATTTATTTACCTCTCCTGGCTCCAGCCGGGGCGCTGTTGCGGCTCCCCACGCGGAGATAGGCGAAAATAGCCGATCTCCATCAGGTCCGCTCTACTGCGCAGGCGCAGGAGACTTGTGCCTGCAAAGTAGATCGGCCCGACCGAGATCGGCTATTTCCGCCTATGTCCATGCGGAGAGCCCATACTGCGCCTGCGCTTGAGCTGGGGAGGTAAATATTTACATCGCCGCCATTCCGGGAGGATTTTCGCCGCCGTCGTAGGACCGAGGAGGAGGGGGGAAGCCTCAATAGGATCCGGAGGCTTCCCCCACCCGAGGTGAGTACCCCCCAGGGGAGGTTTTCTTCATTACAGGTTTTCTTTAATTATAAATACAAAACAATAAAATAAAAGAATATTCTGTATAATTCTATGGACACATTAAGTCATTATTAAATACATCATCTCACGCATAGTCAAGAAAAATGGCAAGTAAAATAAGGAAAGGGTCTAGAACACAGAGGGAGAAGATTACCTGTTAGTGGCAAGGACAACTGGTGGATCACCAAGCAGCACCCTCCCTAAAAACCAATTCATACGGTGAAAATATTCAATAATCCATTCTTTAACTACTTAAAGACCGCGTCACACCAACGGGCGTGAACATGGCGGCAGCCCCAGGACCGCCTACCGGCAATTGGCGTCAAGTCCTGTGGCTGGATTTTGCAGGAGATCGAGCGCGCCGACTGGTAGACGGAACTCCGCTCCGCCTTCAGTCTCCCAGCGGCGATCGGAGACTGTTAGATGGCATAACCGCCGTCTATTAGCATAGTACAGCGCTGCAATCTAACACGGAGCTGTACTGGGGACAGCCGTGTCACACAGCTGTCCCCCTAGGACACAAGAGAGTGATTGGCTCTCATAGGCTGAAGCCTATGACAGCCGATCGCTGTGATTGGCTGGCTGGAGAGAGTGAGGGAAAAAAATAAATAGGGAAATTTAATTAAAAAAAACCCAGCATAAATATTTATAAAAAACAAACAAACATTGGGGAAGTGATTAGACCCCACCAACAGAGAGCTCTGTTGGTATGGAGAAAAGGGGGGTTAGGGATCACTTGTGTGCTGTGTTGTGCGGCCCTGCAGCGAGGCCTTAAAGCTGCAGTGGACCTTTATATGGAAAAAGGCCTGGTCTTTAGGGGGATTTAACACTGTGGTCCTCAAGGAGTTAATGGAAGTGCTTAGGGTATCAATAAAACTTCCCCATACATCAAATAATCGCTTGGTATGTACATCTTTTGTAAAGATGTCTCTACTCAGTCCATGAGAAAAAATGTAGTATAAAATATTGTAAAGGAAGGGGTTAAAGAAATGATCCACCCCTGTAGCGTAGTTTTCCGTGCTGCTTAAGATGATAGTGGCTAGCTATTTACTGCCTTTACTACCAGTCCCATGGATACTGCACTCTCATTCAATTGTGCTTCAAACGCTTTGATCTTTCCCTCAGATCTGAATTTGGTCTTCCCAAACATGCATTATTTCGGTACTTCCAGCTATTAGTAGTAGTATTACTTCCTTCAGAATTGGGAAAAACATCTTCTAAATAAAAACACAACCAAGCAGATCTCTACTCTTTATAATTTCTTAATGACACACAATACCTCCTATAAACCATATGCTATCAGAGAGAAGTGGCCAGCAGTTGATCCTACTATAACCCAGGAACACTGGGCAGAACATATGGACTATTATGCTAAAACGGTCATAGCCTCTCAGGACAAACTTATAAACGTTAAATGGTTTCATATGGCATACCTATCCCCACTGAGACTATCCAAGATGAACCCCTTGTCAAATGACAGATGTTTTAAATGTAAATCCACCAATGCTGACTTTGTACACTGCACATGGTCCTGTCCTATGGTCAATCACTACTGGAAGTCTGTGATGCATTTTATAAGATACTCTTTGAATCTACCAGTCACAATGGATTTAAAACTATGCTTATTAGGCATCACGGGAAACATTCTCTGCTCCAAATACCAACTGTCCCTAATCCGTATCCTACTTTTCTACGCTAGAAAATTGATAATTCTTAAATGGAATCATCCCACTGCCCCCATTCTGTCCAACTGGAAAAAACTGATTAATGACGCATTACCCCTGTATAAGCTTACATACCAATCAAGAAACCAATACCAAAAATTTGATAACATATGGGATAGATGGGTAAAAGCCATAAGTACTATCATACCTAATCTTGATATTACTGCCTCGGTACAGGACCTTGTGCAAGTGTGACCCCTCTCATAATCATAATTATAGATACCAAAACTGTATCAAACACTGTTCGATGATATGTATACCCTTGACCTATGTACAACTTATGTACCTCATTCCTACCAATTTGTATGATGTACATATATAAATGTATTTTGTCTCTGAGTTACGTCATGATAACAACACTGACTGTCATAATTAGAGTTGGGCCAAACCTCCGATTTTAGGTTCGCGAACCGGGTTCGCGAACTTCCGCGGAAGGTTCGGTTCGCGTTAAAGTTCGCGAACCGCAATAGACTTCAATGGGGATGCGAACTTTGAAAAAAAAAATAATTATGCTGGCCACAAAAGTGATGGAAAAGATGTTTCAAGGGGTCTAACACCTGGAGGGGGGCATGGCGGAGTGGGATACACGCCAAAAGTCCCCGGGAAAAATCTGGATTTGACGAAAAGCAGCGTTTTAAGGGCAGAAATCACATTGAATGCTAAATGACAGGCCTAAAGTGCTTTAAAACATCTTGCATGTGTATACATCAATCAGGTAGTGTAATTAAGGTACTGCTTCACACTGACACACCAAACTCCACTGAACAGAACAGGTATGCAGTGGCGGGTTCACTAAACAGGTATACAGTGGCGGGTCCACTGAACAGAACAGGTATGCAGTGGCGGGTTCACTGAACAGGTATGCAGTGGTGGGTTCACAGAACAGGTATGCAGTGGTGGGTTCACAGAACAGGTATGCAGTGGCAGCAGGATCACTGAACAGGTATGCAGTGGTGGGTGGGTTCACAGAACAGGTATGCAGTGGTGGGTTCACAGAACAGGTATGCAGTGGCAGGATCACTGAACAGGTATGCAGTGGTGGTGGGTGGGTTCACAGAACAGGTATGCAGTGGCAGGATCACTGAACAGGTATGCAGTGGCAGGATCACAGTACAGGTATGCAGTGGGCTGAGGGCTCACTGAACAGAACAGGTATGCAGCCAGGAAGAAGTTAAGCCTAACTAATCTTTCCCTATATGAGAGACTGCAGCAGCTCGCCCTACTCTCACTAATGCAGGCACACGAGTGGCCGTAATGGCCGCCGCTGCCTGCCTTATATAAGGGGGGTGGGGCTCCAGGGGCTAGTGTAGCCTAATTGGCTACACTGGGCCTGCTGACTGTGATGTAGAGGGTCAAAGTTGACCCTCAGGTGCATTATGGGGCGAACCGAACTTCTTCCGCAAAACGTTCGCGTGCGGTACCCGCACGCGAACCACCTAAGTTTGCGCGAACCACGTTCGCCGGCGAACCGTTCGGCCCAACTCTAGTCATAATCAAGCTGAATTGTTGAGCAATTTTTATTTTTGTTCTTTGTTGAAAACTCAATAAAAACTCTCTTTAAAAAAAAACAAACGCTTCGATCTTTTGTGTATCAATTTACTCCATCAGACATAAAGATAAAAAACAAAAGAAAAAACAAAACATAGCGTGACTCTGTAAAGTAATTTTATCACCACAAACACGTGTAGCTTCGTATTCTGTGTGATCCCACCACACCAACGAGAATCACAGCTCCTCACCCTTTATAGTGACTGCCTCATCATAGTCAGCATATACGTTTTTTGACAAGTGATCGAACGCCTTCACTTCATTATCCTCCACCAAAAAGCTGCATTGGGCCCAGTGCACATCAAAAACCTCTAGCAGATCCGCAAAACGCTAGAGGTTTTTGAAGCAGATTTCAGAGCAATTCTAGGCATGTTTAGAGAGGTTTTCTAAACATGCCCAGCATTTTTGGAGCATTTTTGTGTAGCAGATTTCATATATTGTTACAGTAAAGCTGTTACTAAACAGCTACTGTAACAAAAATGCCTGGAAACTGCTCTGATCTAGACCGGTTTGAGCTTTTCCTATACTTTACATTGAGGCAGAAACGCCTCTGCAAACCGCAAAAGTGCTACAGGTCCCACGTTTGCGGTTTGCTAAAAACCTCAAACCGCTGGCGTGCACCAGCCCATTGAGATACATTAGCCAAGCGGTTTCACAGGCTGAAGCAGTTTGCGAAATGCATCAAAAATCGCTCGGTGTGTACCAGGCGTTACACACAGGTACACTTGGCCTCTCACCTGATCCTTACGCTGTCAAGATTATAAGACAGCAACAACAGCATTTGTTTTTCATTCAGGCTCCTGCACCTCCTCACCTTTCCAGGCTTGATGCACTGTTTATTCAGCAATCTCTTTCCACTACAACAGACCAGCCTAATGACTAAAAGGGAATCTCCATAGTGTAAAACCTTAAATCTATATGGATGGATATATCCATCCAGATAGACTGTGCTGCTGCCACTGAGTGAGGCGCGTGATAGGGCAAGCTCCCGCGCGTGCTCCCGCTGCCTGCCGTTACCTTCCCGATCAGAGAATGGGAATTTAATTCCCATTCACCGATCTAAGTCCCCCAGAGAAAAACCGACGCTTTCTAAGCAGAGAGCGTGGTATTTCTGCCTCCCCAAAACATTTACAGCCTCTTAATAGTTCCTGGTAGCGTGATCGTACGCTCCAGGACTTTTTTGATTGTGGCCATCTTGTGGTCAAATAGTAAACTGCACCCACATACATTTTTTTAATAAATAATTACCTTATATTACATCTAAAATGAGCTGTTTACCTCCCAACCTAAAATTACCCAAATACATTTTTTTATTAAAAAATAAATGAAAAAAAATTACAATTAAAAAAAAACAACTACATAAATAGTTACCTAAGGGTCTGAACTTTTTAAGAGAGAGAGAGAGAGTATCTTATTAATTGTTTTAAAATTATAAGCTTGAAAATAGTGATGGACGCAAATTGAAAAAATGCACCTTTATTTCTAAATAAAATATCGGTGCCATAAATTGTGATAGGGACATCATTTAAAGAGAATCTGTATTGTTAAAATCGCACAAAAGTAAACATACCAGTGCGTTAGGGGACATCTCCTATTACCCTCTGTCACAATTTCGCTGCTCCTCGCCGCATTAAAAGTGGTTAAAAACAGTTTTAAAAAGTTTGTTTATAAACAAACAAAATGGCCACCAAAACAGGAAGTAGGTTGATGTACTGTATGTCCACACATAGAAAATACAACCATACACAAGCAGGCTTTATACAGCCTTCCTTTTGAATCTCAAGAGATCATTTGTGTGTTTCTTTCTCCCTGCAGTTCTCATGCACTGAAGTTTCAGGCTCCTCTTTTTTTCTCCTGCAAACAGCTTTGCCCTTCTCTGTAATTCTTCAGCATGTGAAAGCCTAGCCAGCTCAGAGGACGATTTATCCAGCTTGTAAAAGATAAGAGAGAAGAGAGAAGCTGCTCTAATCTAAATAACGGCAGAGGAGGCAGGAAATAGAAAGAACCGGCACTGCTGAAAGCTGTATTTATTGGCTAACAGGTGGATAATACATGCGATGCAAAACAGGCTGTGAGCACTGTGGTACAATACAAATATAAAGCTCAAATAACTTGGTAGGATACCTGTAGTGGTACGGTGGGTGCTTAAGCCTGACGGCCGTTTCGCGCACGTCTGCGCATCTACGGAGGCTGCATATCGGGGTGGACGGGCTGCCGGTATAAATAACCTGCATGCATAGCGGTGTCATGTCGCTCTTCCGTTCCGCCCCTTCACTTCCTGTCTATTCGCGTCAGATGGCAGCTGGAACGCATTGCGCATCAGCTGCGTCTGACGTCATGGCGGCGGAGATACACTGAATCCATTAGTCAGTGTAGCGTATATTACGCTATGATCTTGCGCCTTCAGTACAAGTTAGGCCGGTCTGGCACCATCTTGTGGTGAAAAGAGAGAAAGCATCTACAATGCAATATCAGGGGAAGTGCCTGGGGATGTGAAAGAAAATCAGGTGGAAATATATTTAGTGCCCCTATATCATCATTGCATGATGCTGACCCTTCTTAACAGTGCTGCCAAAGAGTGCAGCAATGTTGATTGTGGAATAGTATTGTGTTACTAAAACATCAAAGTTAAAAGAAAGTGGATAAAATCAATGCAGAGGAGGTTGCCCCCCACACCGATCCCAAAGGGCTAAGAATACCCATGGGGATCAAATGTGAGGACAACCTACCCCGCAGGAGGGTACAAGCGAATAAAACGATGGAAGATAAAGCCATGGGCGGCTAGTAATACTCAGACATAGTTACTGCCAGACGTAGAGAAATTATCTCTACGTCTGGTAACATGACTGTTGACCATTAATTACTTCAGAACGGACAAAAATCACTGAACTCATGGATCCAAAAAGCATGATAGGTCAGTATAATCGTTTAAACCTAATGGGCCCATAGCATTGGTTCTCAAAATTAGTAAAACTTCTTCACGTTTCAGTTTCCTTTCTCGGTCTCCTCCTCTAGAGAGGGGCATGACCTGTAATAAACCTGCAAAAGTGAGTGCATTAGGGTCCCCTTTGTGATTATTTCTCATGTGCTCCACTACTCTTGGTGATCCCTTCCCGGAGCCTATAGAATTGTAGTGCTCTCGGAATCTTTCTCCTAGGGATCGGGTAGTCTCTCCAATATAGAACCTACCGCAGGGGCACCACAGGGCATAAACCACATACCTGGTCTTGCATGTAATAAACGCACGAACACGCCGTCGAACAGGTCCTATTTGCACACTTGTGCCTGCGACCATCTGTTTACATGACTTACAACGACCACATCTGTGGTTGCCCTGTGGTTGACCCCTGCGTAACCAGGCGCTCCCATCGGGGGAATTGAACTCACTCCGACTCACAAGGGATCCAATGGTAGGGCATTTCTTAAAGGAGAGTAATGGACCCTCCTCCACCAGAGGTTTAAGGATTGCATCCTTTGTTAGAATGTCCCAGTGGTTGGTTATAGATTCCTTTATAGCATCCGCCATGGCGGTATATTCAAAAGAGAAGGGAATTTTCTTCTTTTTCTCATGTTCTTTTTTGAAAATTTTTCTTTGGAGGAGGGTTCGCCTATTTTGGGATGAGGCTCTCCTAAAGGCTTCCTGAATCAATTCTTTTTCGTAACCTCTGGCAATAAGCCTCGACCCAAGCTCCTCAGATTGGCGACGAAATTCTGCGTCGCTCGCGTTGTTCCGGCGAAGTCTGAGGAACTGGCCGTAGGGTAATGCCTTGGTTACATGTTCAGGGTGATAGCTTGACCTGTGTAACAAGGAATTGGATGCGGTGGGTTTCCTGTAGCCCTTTGGCATCAATTTATCATTTTTCACCTCCAATTCCAAGTCCAGGAAGGCCACCTTTTCATAGCTCATGGTGGCTGTGAATATCATATTGCATTTATTCAAGTTGATATACCCTAAGAATTCAGAAAAGGATTCACAAGTCCCGGACCAGAAGACAAGGATGTCGTCCACATACCTGGACCACATCCTGAGTTGTTGCCTAAAGGGATTACACGTGGAGTGAATGTGCAGTTCCTCCCACCATGCCAGGAATAGATTGGCATAGGTGCAGGAGACTGCCGTGCCCATGGCGGTGCCAGACACCTGCCTGTACCACTTCCTGTCAAAGAGGAAGACATTGTGTGTCAAGACAAACATGAGGCATTCGCAAATGTATGCCTTCCACTCCTCATTTTTGTTTGTCTTGTCCAGAAAGAGCCTCACAGCCTGCACTCCCAAATCATGGGGTATGCGGCTGTAAAAGCTTTCAACATCTATCGTCGCCAAAAGATCGCCCTGATTCCAAGTGAGGTCTTCAAGGCCCCTTAACACGTCAACCGTGTCGGAAAGATGGGAGGGAATTTCCTCCATGAGTGGCCTGAGGATGTGGTCCAGGTACCTGGACAGTCTCTCCGTCGTCGACCCAACGCCCGAGACAATGGGCCGACCTGGGGGACTGGCCCGAGACTTGTGAACCTTTGGGATATGATACCAGACTGGTTTAGTTGGGTAAGTGGGTAGTAGACCATTGGCCAATGTGGAGGTAAGTACCCCCAATTCAACTCCTTTCTTGAGGAGAGATCTTAAAGAATTCAGATGGCGGTTAGTAGGGTCCTCAGTGAGGGGCTGATAGATACTCCTATCTTGTAATTGCCTAAGGGCTTCACTTTTGTACTGCTCTGCGGTCATCACCACAATTGTGCCTCCCTTATCCGCCCTTTTGATCAATAGGTCGGGTCTTGAACGCAGCCATTTTAAAGCTTGATCCTCCTTCTTTGTTATATTTTTTGAAGCCTTTGGGTACATCTCCGCTTTCAAGTCCCTTTCGACCATCTTTTGGAAAACATCCAGGCAAGATCCTGGTTGGACAGAAAATGGAGTTGTGGATTTACATGGTCTGAAGGTAGCAGTATCGCCTACAGAAGGGCTCAGGCCGTCTCCCTTGTCATCCTGATTGTCAGTGGGTCCAAGCTCCAGTTCTTTCAAAATTTCTAGGTTGGCCAGGTCCTGGTCATTCCATGATATATTTGGGCTAAAGCCTAAGGGGCTTATTTTGGCGTGTCCCCACATGGTGTCTTCCCGAGTCACTACCATCTCTCTTTTGGCAAAATGCCATTTGATATTTAAACGTCTGATGTTTTTATATAACTCGATCTTGAACTTCGCGAAATCAAAGTCAGTGGCTAGAGAGAAGTTTAGGCCCTTTCGGAGCAAAGATTCCGTCCCTTCTGGTAGGACTTGATTGGATAAATTTAATATTTCTAAAGGTTGTGGTATCTTGCCATCCATTTTTAATTCCTCCTCCGTTTGCGGGCTTTCTTGTCCTCCCATGATAGACGCTTGCTTTTCTCCTTTGGTTTTACTCTTTCCTCTCCCCCTCCGTGTGCCCCTCCTAAAGGGCGAGCGGGGGTCTGGGGATCACCGCCACTCTGTTGTCCACGTGCATCGGGTTTTTTTGGGGCAGTTTTAGTTTCGTCCTCACTGGACTCGGAGTCTGTGGTCCAGTAGCCTTTACCTTTTTTGGGGGGTTTGGCTTTCCCCCCTCTTTGCCATGAGAAGTACCTCTTAAGAAGATAGTCCTCTTTATCCCTTTGAAACTTCTTTAATTTCCTTTCTTTGATTGTATCTTGTATCCCCGTGAGTCTGCGATCAATCCTTTTGATGGTCTTGGAGAATAGTTTTTTCTCTACCATGCTCTGATACTGATTCTTAATAGACTCTATCTCTTTCACGGTTTTAACATGCTCTTCTCTCGTTCGTTCTAAAACTAAGTCTTGCAGATTAGCAGCATGAAGCAGATAAGCATTTTTCCATTTCTTGACGAACACTTCGTCATCTTGATATTCGGAGAGCTCGACATAACTTCTGAAGCGAAGAGCGACATGACACCGCTATGCATGCAGGTTATTTATACCGGCAGCCCGTCCACCCCGATATGCAGCCTCCGTAGATGCGCAGACGTGCGCGAAACGGCCGTCAGGCTTAAGCACCCAGCACCCACCGTACCACTACAGGTATCCTACCAAGTTATTTGAGCTTTATATTTGTATTGTACCACAGCGCTCACAGCCTGTTTTGCATCGCATGTATTATCCACCTGTTAGCCAATAAATACAGCTTTCAGCAGTGCCGGTTCTTTCTATTTCCTGCCTCCTCTGCCACTATGAAAATGTCTTACTACCTGAGCACGCTAGGCTGATGCAAGTAGGAATACCGTTACGCCACCGCAAGAGACCCGCTCCAGCAGTAGTGCCAACCTGCTTTTCTCTTTCGATCGTGATTGCACTAATCTAAATAACACACAGGCAGTGTGCATAGAGGGGCCTGGAAGGGGGAGTTCATAGCAGAACCACAACACTGAAGAACTTGGCAGCCTTCCAGACACAGGCTGACAAGTCTGACAAGGGAAAGATACATTGATTTATTACAGAGACTGTGATAGCAGAAAGTGCTGCAGTAAGCCAGAACACATTTGAATAGCTTTTGGAACTTGTAGGATGATAAAAAACAGGATGCAATTTTTGTTACGGAGTCTCTTTAAATGGTGTAATAAGCGGGATAAATGGGCAATTAAAATACATGGGTTTTAATTATGGTAGCATGTATTAATTTTAAACTATAATGGCTAAAACTGAGAAATAATGATTTTTTTCCATTTCTTTCTTAATCTTCCGGTTAAAATGAATTTAGAAAAAAATAATTCTTAGCAAAATGTACCACCCAAAGAAAGCCTAATTAGTGGCGGAAAAAACAAGATATAGATCAATTAATTGTGATAAGTAGTTATAGACGAATGAATGGGAGGTGAATGTTGCTCGGATGCATACGATTTTCGACTTTGTAGGCTGAAGTGGTATAAATTTTAAAACCAGTGCACTCACATGTTCCACTTTAAAACAAGCATGTGAAATCCATATGCAGACAGCAGATCACTTCCTCAGGCTCCGTCCAACGCGTTACGTATTACGTACTCATCAGGGGCTGGAGACGCTGACCAATCGGCATTATTTTATATTCTCTGCACTCCCATCTGCGTATCCACGCAGATATAATGACAGGAATAGTAGGAGCTGGGAAAAAAGGGCGCATGCCGCTAGTGGACAAAAAGGGCGCCGCCATTCACTCCCATAATAAATAGAGTTTAATGGGCGCCGAGTAGGAAAAAAGGGCGCCGGAGCTAAATAAAGTTTATAAACGGCGCCAGGAGCTAAATAAAGTTTACAAACGGCGCCCGGCGATGTTTAATGATTTATAACTGAACTTGTGGTGATTTACGTTTATAAAATGCACCCGTGCCGAATAACGTTTATGAAAATACTAAACATATTTATCTTATTTAAATAATTAAAACATTATTTAAAGTTTTATCCCTTACTGTTTGTAAAACATTATTATTCACAAAATAAAGCGATCAGTACGTAACATAAATTGCAAAATATTTTTTGAATCCACAATTAGTAAAACATTATTATCCACATAATAAAGGGGGGTCTTAGGTTTAGGCACCAATAGGGGGGTCTAGGGGTTAGGGGTAGGTACAGGGAGGGGTACTTAGGCACCAACAGGGGGGGGTCTTAGGTTTAGGCACCAACAGGGGGGTCTTAGGTTTAGGCACCAACAGGGGGGTCTTAGGTTTAGGCACCAACAGGGGGGTCTTAGGTTTAGGCACCAATAGGGGGGTCTTAGGTTTAGGCACCAACAGGGGAGTCTAGGGGTTAGGGATAGGTACAGGTAGGGTTCTATGTAAGAGTAGGCTTAGGTATAGTTTTAGTATAATTTTAGTAATAATTACTAATGTATTACAACACTTATTACGAACGTAGTTATATTTATATCATCTTTATAAACAATATTTTCAGATTTTATTATAAGAACAAACCATAAATGACGGTTATTCACAATAATATACAATTATAACAATTAAACATATGTTATTGTTTTTTTTATAAACGTAATTATAAGTTTAACTTTTGAAACAGGGAAGATTAACGTTTTCACAATTTCCGATTTAATAAACATTATTTAATGATTTATAATTTTGTTAAACATTATTTGTAAACGAAATATAGCACACTATATTTATAAACCCTATTAATGATTAATTATTATTTAGAGTTTACACCCCGCGCCCTTTTTGTCCAGGCGCCCTTTTTGTACGTACGCGGAATAGTAACCTTCTCTAAATGGGCTGACAGCAAATAAACAGCCAGCTCAGATTGCAGGTAGAGATGGCTCGAACCTCAGATTTTGGGTTCGCAGACGCAAACTTTCGCAAAAGTCCGCGACCCGGTGAACCGCAATAGACTTCAATGGGCAGGTGAACTTTAAAAATTACAAACACTGTTTCTGGCCACAAAAGTGATGGGGTTCTAACACCTGGAGGGGGGCATGGCGGAGTGGGATAAATGCCATAATTAGTGCAGCTGGAGCTGACCTGGGTAATGAGTTAAAAGAAGGGAAAAATGGGCGGGCATCTGGTCACTCTGGGGCTGCTGATGAAAGAGCAGGAGTGTAACGTTTGCGGGTTTCTATCTCCGTAGTCAGCGCACAAGATGCGCGCTGACACAGCGGAAATCCTCCACAAGCGTGTAATTAGATAGTACCCAGGTTAGGTGCAATGCACCGGTAGAGGGCAATTCCCAGCAGCAGATGGAGCTGTGGAGTGCAGACGAGCACAGCCTCTGCACGGCCACAGATGCCAAATGGGTATTGTACAGATAAGGCAAAGTAGGGCACGATAGCCCTCTAAGAGAGGGAGCACAGAAACAGACTAAATGTGTGATTCCCCAATCTAGTCGCCACCCAGCGACGGTGAACACACATCCGCAAAAACAAAGCGGGAACGCAATCGCAGGAGAGAGTGACACAAGGCTGAACAGAACAGAGCACGAGATTAGCAAAGGCACAGCAAACAGCAATGAGAAGATAAAGAAAATAACAAACGCTAGCTAAACGCGAACACCGCACTCATTCGCAACAACGAACACGTTTCTGCATGATCACCGCGCGTTAGGAGCCCAGTGATAAGTGTGCCACCCTAACTGACCAATGACAGACAAACACGAAATAGAGAACGCGAACGCTTGCTAAACGGTTACCTCACCGAGCCTACAGCAAGCGTTCATATCAGACAAGACAGACAGACAGACAGATGGGGCTGCCAGTAGCAACCGCTGCTCTGGCTAGCACCCCTAAGGCGGAGATACAGAAGGAGGCACTGCCACTACCACTAGGGCAAGTGCGATCCAGACAGATAAACAGAAGGGGCTACCAGTAGCAACCACTGCTCTGGTTAGCACCCCAAAGGCGGAGATACAGAAGGAGGCACTGCCACTACCACTTGGGCGAGTGCGATCCAGACAGATGAACAGAAGGGGCTACCAGTAGCAACCACTGCTCTGGTTAGCACCCCCAGACAGACAGAACGATTCCCTGTCGACCGCCGCTGGCGACAAGGCAATCGAGACACAAAGACTGTACAGGCAAAACAGATAATACAATCTGACTGCACTAGAGGGAATGCCTAGTACAGTCCCAAGAATTACTCTAAGATAATCTTTAACAAACAGGCAAGGCTGACACTCTAGGAATGTTTAGCAGTAACAAACCATTAAGACCAGCCAAGGATTCTGGGAGAACATGGTATTTATACTGCCAGCCTTCAAAGGAGGCAGGTAGGCAATCTGCATAACAAATATATGCAAATTCCTCAGCAGCAGAGCAGGTCTGAAACTTGCAAAGCAAAGACAGGTCTCTTTTCCAGAGACCTGCAGCCCTCAGACTTAAGGAATGGTCAAACAGCTGTCTGTCTGTGCAGACAACTGAGTGGATCATTACAAGGAGCTTTGCAGGTCTGCTCTGTGATTTCAGAGAAACCTAAACAGGTATTTTTTGGTCAGTGTGATAGTTTTCTGTTTGTAGTACAATAGACAGCGACATTTACTTTGTTTAAATTAGTTAGCAGCCGGACGGCTAGGATTTTATTTTGGTTTTGTTACCTGCCTGTAAATATTGTAAATAGACTTGCACGTGTGCCAATAAAGGTGTTGGTGAACTTTAAACGAACTGTGGCGTGTGTCTGACAGCTCTGTAAGCCCACACCAGAGGGCAAAACGCAACCCTTACCCCGCTCCTGTTACATATGGTGGAGGATGCGGGCAAGAAAAGGTTGCGTGCTGTCAGACTAGGCCCAAAACCAACAGAAAGATGGATAAGCTGGTGGAGCAGTTAGTCCTGGCGAACATGGCCCAGAGGGAGACTCAGCAACAGCTGATCCTCGCCAATGCTGAGCATCAGAAGGCGAATGCTGCACAGCGTGAGATTATGGTGGATATACAGCGTCAGTTACAGGCTGCGGCTGCGGAAGCTGACCAGAAAGCAGTTGCGGAGGACAGGAAAGTGTTGAAAGCTGGTACAGCGTCTGGCTGACAGCACACCAGCAAACCCCAGTTCAGCGCCACTCGTCCACGTGGGGCGATATCTGCAGCGGATGACCACAGATGATGACACCAAGGCCTACCTCTCAACATTTGCTGAAAGAGAAGGATGGCCTAAAGAACAATGGGCTGGACTGTTGGCCCCCTTACTGACAGCGAAAGCGCAGAAAGCTTATTTTGACCTAGAGAAAGAGGTGGCTTGAGACTATGATAGCCTAAAGAAGGAGATTCTGGCTCGTCTTGGAGTAATCCTGGCACTCCGGGCACAGCGGGTGAATAATTGGAGCTTTCGCACAGACAAACCACCCAGGTCCCAAATGTTTGAGCCAGAGACACTGACCGGTCCACAGATTGTGGAAAGGGTAGTGGTGGATCGCTACCTGAGGTCCCTATCTGTTTACCTACAGAAGTGGGTGAGCCATGGGGACCCCAAAACGGCAGAACAATGTATTGAACTTGTGGAACATTGGACTCTTGGAGTAAGACTGCCCAACTGAGGTGTAGACCTCCCACGGCATTTGGTAAGCCTGAGAATGGGGTAATGGGCGGGCAGTCACAGAAAGAAAGGACACTGGGAGAAACTGTAGGTGCAAGCTCTAATGAATGGCGTTCCCAGCCAGGAAGGGTTGTACCAAAAGACTATGAAAGATATAAATGTTTTTGTTTGCAAGGAACTGGGACATATAGCTGCAGGCTGTCCTCTAGTGGATGAAGCCATGCAGTACGATTTTGGTGCTAGAAAACGTTCGTTTGCAAACGTTTGTTTGCCACCCAGGCATGTTCATCAGTGTCGGCTGAAAAGTATATGGGACAGCTATTTATAAATGACAAAAGTGTACATGTTTACTTTGACTCAGTTAGTTTGGTAACATTGGTTAGGGCTGATGTTATTTTTCCTGAGAATCTGCAATCCCAAAAAAGTTGGGGTAATATGTGGGGTAATATATGTAATATGTATACATGGGGATACCCGGGAGTACGCAGTGGCAACAGCTGAGTTTGCTACACTCCTGGGACAAGTAACTCATGATGTAGGAGTTGTACCGCATTTATGGTATGCAGCTATAATAGGGAGAGATTTTCCTCATTTTTGGCAGTTGGTGGGTAATGACGATGTATCCCAGAAGTTGGACGTTAAGCCTTCTGAGGGGGTTCACCACGGTCCTACTGCCTTTCCTTTGTCAGTCATGGCAGGGGAATTGGAGGACCCTCTACGTCCACCGGTGAACAGACCCTGGCTGAGTCAGGGAGTGATGTAACTTTTGGGGATTTAAATGTGCATAGAGAAAATTTTAGAACAGCACAGTTGAAGGACCCCACCTTAATCAAAGCATGCAAGAATGTAATAATGATTGATGGGCAGCCTGTTGACCCCGGTGATAGAATAGCCAATCTCTTATAGCCATTAATCAGGAATTACTATATCATGTGTGTAAAAAGGGTGAGGATATCACAGAACAGTTAGTGGTTCCTAAGTCTTATCACAAGTTGGTTCTGGAACTGGCCCATGGTCACGTGTTGGGGGGACACCTGGAAAACAAACAAAAAAATCACAGAGAGGGCGCTGCAGAGATTCTTTTGGCCTGGGGTGCACCAGGACATAAAGAATTTTTGTGAGTCTTGTCCGATATGCCAGAAATCTGCACCACAATCTCATTTTCGGAGCCCACTGGTCCCCTTCCCATTATAGAGACCCCTTTCCAGAGGATTGCCATGGACTTGGTGGGCCCCCTGATCAAATCGGCTCGGGGACATCAGCATATACTAGTTATTGAAGATTATGCAACTCGATATCCGGAAGCCATCACACTGTGGAATACCTCTGCCAAGACAATTGCCAGATAATTGGTTCAGGTATTTAGCAGGGTGGGAATCCCTAACCAAATCCTAACTGATCAGGGGATCCCATTAATGTCCAGAGTAACCAAGAAATTATGTAAATTATTTAAAGTGACCCAATTGCGAACCTCAGTCTACCATCCACAGACAGACAGATTGGTGGAGAGGTTCAACAAAACTCTAAAAAAGTATGCTGAGAAAAGTGGTGGATAAAGATGGGAAAAATTGGGACTGCTTACTTCCCTATCTCCTGTTTGCAATCCGGGAGGTACCTCAGTCTTCCAGGGTTTTTCACCCTTTGAGTTGTTATGTGGCAGACACCTTAGAGGCCTCCTGGATATTGCAAAGGAGACTTGGGAGACAGAACAGACTCCCTATTGCAGTGTCATCCAGCATATAGCTGACATGCAAGATCGCATTGCGGCAGTAATGCCTATTGTAAGAGACCATCTAGAGCAGGCCCAGCTGGCTCAGGAGAGGGTATCGGTTGAAAAGGGCGCCTGAGCTACCTGTATGAAAAGGGCGCCGCCATAGACATCAATGTTATCTCTGGAAATATGGGCTACAAGGTGTAGAAAAGGGCGCCCGAGTTTTGATATAGGCCTTTGTAGCCCATATTTTTTCGACTACAAGGTTTTCGGCTACAGTAGGGCACCCCTTTGTAGCCCATATTTTTTATTTGGCCGAGTTGTGATATAGGCTACAGGCGCTGGAAGCCGAATTATTTCATTCCCCCACTATCCATGGCAGCCTGGAGGGGGAATAGTAATTAACACGTCCCGGAGTTTTTTTGTAGCCCAATTTTTTATATGGGCTACACCAGGCGCCTTTTTTGTAGCCAAAGTTTTTATATGGGCTACACTAGGCGCCTTTTTTGTAGCTGAAGTTTTTATATGGGCTACACCAGGCGCCTTTTTTGTAGCCAAAGTTTTTATATGGGCTACACCAGGCGCCTTTTTTGTAGCCGAAGTTTTTATATGGGCTCCACCAGGCGTCCTTTTTTACAGGCGCCCTTTTCATATAAACCCCAGGAGAGAGTGTATAACCAAAGTGCAATAACCCATACTTTCTCATCAGGGGTGTTTGTATTAGTCCCTACTGTGGAAAGTAAGTTCTTAGCCAAATGGCAGGGAGGGATCGGTTGAAAAGGGCGCCCGAGCTGCCTGTATGAAAAGGGCGCCGCCATAGACATCAATGTTATTTCTGGAAATATGGGCTACAAGGTGTAGAAAAGGGCGCCCGAGTTTTGATATAGGCTACAAGCAGGCTCCCCTTTGTAGCCCATATTTTTTCGGCTACAAGGTTTTCGGCTACAAGCGGGCTCCCCTTTGTAGCCCATATTTTTTTCGGCTACAGTAAGGTGCCCCTCTGTAGCCCATATTATTGACTTTTTTTTGTAGCCAAAGTTTTTATATGGGCTACAAGCACTGTAAGCCGAATTATTTCATTCCCCCACTATCCATGGCGGCCTGGAGGGGGAATAGTAATTAACACATCCCGGAGTTTTTTTGTAGCCGAAGTTTGTATATGGGCTACAAGCGCTGGAAGCCGAATTATTTCATTCCCCCACTATCCATGGCGGCCTGGAGGGGGAATAGTAATTAACACATTCCTGAGTTTTTTTGTAGCCGAAGTTTTTATATGGGCTACACCAGGCGCCTTTTTTTTTGTAGCCGAAGTGTTTATATGGGCTACACCAAGCGTCTTTTTTGTAGCCGAAGTTTATATGGGCTACACCAGGCGCCTTTTTTGTAGCCGAAGTTTATATGGGCTACACCAGGCGCCTTTTTTGTAGCCGAAGTTGGTATATATATGGGCTCCACCAGGCGCCCTTTTTTACCGGCGCCCTTTTCATGTAGACCCAGCAGGGACCTTTCAAAATAATTGAGCGGATGGGCGAGGTAAAGTATAAGGTCCTACAACTTGGGATAAGGAAACCTGAGCAGATTTATCATGTAAATCTGCTTAAACCATGGAGGGAGAGAGTGTCCCTGGTGGCTGGTCCTGTCCCTTCTTTCTCTGAGGCATCAGATGTGCCAGAAGTTACAGTGGCTGAGACCCTGTCACCTGTACAGAAACAGGAGGTTAAAGATTTCCTTCTCTGGAATAAAGAGTTGTTCTCAGAACACCCTGGATGGACGAATGTGATGACCCATGACATTGTTACAGAGTTACTGACTGCAATCATTATCTGCACGTTTAATTGGTACAATTGCTGCTTCCTCTTGCAAAAGTCTGATTTACAATCTCTGACTGCAATCATTATCTGCATGTTTAATTAGTACGATTGCTGCATACATTGCTACTAAGATTTTTTAATATAAATTAAAGTAGTTTAGCAGTGTTTGTCATACCTCCCAACTTTTTGAGATAAGAAAAAGGGACACTTAAGCCACGCCCCTGCCACACCCCTTGTCACGCCCCACCACAACCCTAGTCACGCATACCGTAAAGATTTCATAAGTAAAATATGTTGTTTTATAATTCAAACCACAATGGTCCTTTCTATCCTGGGTCATTTTCCTTCATAGTAACATTTTAAAATTATTAATATATCCATTTAAAGGATGGAAATAAAGTTTAGAGTCAATCACATTTTTGGCATATTAATATACATATTTATATCGAAAGAGGGACAAATGAGGTGAAAAGGGGACAGAGGGACAGGGCTCCGAAAAAGGGACAGTTGGGAACTATGGGATTGGAGGGTGCGTGGCACTCTGTGGGGGTCGATTGGAGGGTGCCAGTGGGCAGAAGAGGAAAAAAAAGATCGAGGCACCAGCCGCGCGGACAGCCGCTGAAGTGTAACGTGGCGGGGAGCACAGCCGACATCAGTCCTCCCTCCCTCCCTCTCCATCATGGACCCCGTGAGTCCCTATATGAAATGCAGAGAGATCGTGCGCAGGAGTGTTTAGCTTACATTACTGTTCGGTGACCGGCTTCCTACTTCCTGTTTCTCGTCATGGGAAACAGGAAGTCGGTCACCGAACAGTAATGTAAGTTAAACACTCCTGCGCACGATCTCTCTGCATTTCATATAGGGACTCACGGGGGGCCATGATGGAGAGGGAGGGAGGGAGGACTGATGTCGGCTGTGCTCCCCGCCACATTACACTTCAGCGGCTGTCCGCACGGCTGGTGCCTCGATCTTTTTTTTTCTCTCTCTGCCTGCCAGGACACAAGGGGGGTATCCCGTGACAGCGGGACCCCTCCCCCAACCCGTGAACGTCCCGCCGAATCCGGGACGGTTGGGGCCCCTGGTGTTTGTAAATCCCCATATTACATTTGTGATTCCTTGTGTTCCAGCCCAGTGAGCACCAATTATTTATTGTAGGCCTGTTTTTTGGTAGCCACTCCCATCCTCAGCTGAACTGTTTTCCCAATTTCTAATTGAGAATCACTGCCAATTCAACCGTGGCAGCTATCATACCTGTTAAAGCGCTGGAGTGAGGTCACTTGTGGCCTTAGTCAATTTGCGCCATTTAATTCCTAAGTGCCATTTATTACAAAGTGCTTTACAACTTACCAAGAATTCAAACAGTATTCAACAGCCACAGCAGGGCCCCCAACCGCCCCGTTTTCGTCAGGACGGTCCCGATTTTGGGGGGCTGTCCTGCGCTGCCCCCCCCCCCCCCTTAGTCCCGGCCGCTGGGGAGAGAGGGGGAAAAAACGATCGAGGCACCAGCCCGGGATGCATATGCGGCATCGATGGCCGCCGCCATTAAACTTCTCCCTCCCTCCCTCCTAATATGCCCCCCAGTGTCCCCTTCCCCCCCGCAGAGTAAACAAATGTGCAGCGGAGCCGGCTGTAACTCTTACCAGTGCCTCTCCGCACCGGGATCTCATGTTGTCTTCTCGGCTTCCGGGTTCCTGTGACGTCACAGGAAGCCGGAAGCCGAGAAGACAAGATGAGATCCCGGACGGTGCGGAGAGGCACTGGTAGGAGTTACAGCCCGCTCCACTGCACATTTGTTTACTCTGCGGGGGGGAAGGGGACACTGGGGGGCATATTAGGAGGGAGGGAGGGAGGGAGGGAAAAGTGTAATGGCGGCGGACATCAATGCCGCATACGCATCCCAGGCTGGTGCCTCGTTTGTTTTTTTCCCCCTCTCTGCCCACCCACTCTCACCCTCCTCCCCACCCACTGGCACCCTCACGTGCCTCCCCTTTTGGGAGTAATTAATATAATTATTAATTAAAAATATTTGAAAAACTTTTTGGTGGGCGTGTCTAGGGGGTTGGCGGTGTGGCCATGGGTGTGGCCTAAGTGTCCCGTTTTCTAAAAGTTAAATGTTGGGAGGTATGAGCCACAGGACTTTTCTGGAAACAACTACTCTGCATTCAGAACTGCCTCCAATGCTGTTGCTAAAAGTGCCATTGCTGGATATATGTTGCACTGCCAAGTAGAATCTGCTTCTTTATTTACACAGGTTTTCTTGCACTACCTGCATACCCATATAAACTGTTTAGTAGTTGGAAATTTCCTGGTTATAATCAGACACACTTATCATGTTTACTGCACTTTTTCTTATGTTCTGCCTGTCTGCTAACGTCTACAAGTTGCATTACTACTTGCATCCTCCCTATGTACCACACTCCACATTTATTTCACCTGCTCTGCTTTCCTCACCTTGCTTAGCTTCTCATGAACTGTTAGCTCTCCTGAAATCTCTCTCTCCCTCCAGAAGCTCAAAAACCTCACAAACATTTAAATCCCATTCACATTTTCTTTCTCTCTCCCTCCTGCTCTTACTTGCAGCTGGTGATATATCACCTAATCCCGGGCCACAGCCTGCTGTCAGACAAGCATCCCCTGCTGACCTGCTTCACACACTTTACAGCCCTCTGTCCACAAATAACCTCAACATCCATCCTCGCCCCAACCTTATTTCCATCCATCCCACCCACAAACAACTGCTCCACCTACCCTGCGGTCAGAGGTGTCTCTAGGGACTTGCTGATACTTATTGCTAAAAAGCACTCCTCATCCTCAACTGCTCTTTTGAGAGCCAATGTTGTTCTTGTGATCTATTTTGTGTGTGTGTGTGTGTGTGTGTGTGTGTGTGTGTGTGTGTGTGTGTGTGTGTGTGTGTGTGTCCCACAGACACTTGTGTTGCATTATTATTATTTAGTATTTATATAGCGCCGACATATTACGCAGCGCTGTACAGTGTATATATATATATATATCTTGTCACTAACTGTCCCTCAAAGGAGCTCACAATCTAATCCCTACCATTGCCATATGTCTATATTATGTAGTGTAAGTATTGTAGTCTAGGGCCCGTGTTAGGTGGAGCCAATTAACTTATCTGTATGTTTTTGGAATGTGGGAGGAAAACGGAGTGCCCGGAGGAAACCCACGCAGACACGGAGAGAACATACAAACTCTTTGCAGATAGTGCCCTGGCTGGGATTCGAACCAGGGACCCAGCGCTGCAAGGCGAGAGAGCTAACCACTGCATATACATATACAGCCTTGTCAGTCAGTCACTGCTGCAGGACCTTGGCCCCTTGGTAATTCCTACTGTGCCACTGCCAGGCCCAGCACATTCAGTGAATACCTGTGTGTGTGATAGCTGCACATTTGTAATACCAATCACTGCATACCCACCTGTTCAGTGCACCTACCTACCTACGTGAGTGCACGCACTGTTACCGTATTTTTCGGAATATAAGACGCTCTGGAATATAAGACGCACCTAGGTTTAGAGGGCAAAAATCTGGGGGAAAAATGTATACAGTATATACTAAACCTGGTGTATCCATATTCCAGGAGCGTATTGTACAGTACATGTTCTCCCCATTGTCCTCTTGTGTCCACTATGTGTCCCTTTCTGTCCCCCTGTGTGTGGCATCCCTTCTTGCCACCTTCTGTGATCCTCTTGCCCCATGTGTCCCCTTATGACCTGTGTGTCTCCTCCAGCCCCCCTCTGTAGTCCTCCAGGCCCCTTGTGTCCACTCCTGTCCCCCTGTGTGTGTCTGTGTCTAGTGTTGGGCGAACAGTGTTCGCCACTGTTCGGGTTCTGCAGAACATCACCCTGTTCGGGTGATGTTCGAGTTCGGCCGAACACCTGACGGTGCTCGGCCAAACCGTTCGGCCACATGGCCGAACTAAGAGCGCATGGCCGAACGTTCCCCGAACGTTCGGCTAGCGCTGTGATTGGCCGAACGGGTCACGTGGTTCGGGCCCGAACGCGCTCTGATTGGCCGAACGGTCACGTGGTTCGGGTAAATAAATACCCGAACCACGTCATATCTCCGCCATTTGTCTGTGGGTTTAGCTTTGGGTAGGCAGGCAGGGTAGTTCGCTCTCCAGCCACGCTAGCCAGGGTCCCCCCCAGTCATTGTGTGTTGCTGCTGGGAACAGTAGTACACCGCTCGCTCAGCCACACTATATATAGCATTGTTTACTGCCACTGTGTACCTCGCTCAGCCACGCTATATATATAGCATTGTGTTTTCTGACACTCTGTGTACACGGCTTAGCCTGACTAATATAGCATTGTGTGTACTGCCACTGTGCACCTCGCTCAGCCACGCTATATATAGCATTGTGTGTACTGCCACTGTGCACCTTGCTCAGCCACGCTATATATAGCATTGTGTGTACTGCCACTGTGCACCTCGCTCAGCCACGCTATATATATAGCATTGTGTTTTCTGACACTCTGTGTACACGGCTTAGCCTGACTAATATAGCATTGTGTGTACTGCCACTGTGCACCTCGCTCAGCCACGCTATATATAGCATTGTGTGTACTGCCACTGTGCACCTCGCTCAGCCACGCTATATATAGCATTGTGTGTACTGCCACTGTGCACCTCGCTCAGCCACGCTATATATAGCATTGTGTGTACTGCCACTGTGCACCTCGCTCAGCCACGCTATATATATAGCATTGTGTTTTCTGACACTCTGTGTACACGGCTTAGCCTGACTAATATAGCATTGTGTGTACTGCCACTGTGCACCTCGCTCAGCCACGCTATATATAGCATTGTGTGTACTGCCACTGTGCACCTCGCTCAGCCACACTATATATAGCATTGTGTGTACTGCCACTGTGCACCTCTCTCAGCCACGCTATATATAGCATTATGTTTTCTGACACTCTGTGTACACGGCTTAGCCTGACTAATATAGCATTGTGTGTACTGCCACTGTGCACCTCGCTCAGCCACGCTATATATAGCATTGTGTTTTCTGACACTCTGTGTACACGGCTTAGCCTGGCTCTATAGCATTGTGTGTACTGCCACTGTGCACCTCGCTCAGCCACGCTATATATAGCATTGTGTTTACTGCCACTCTGTGTACACCGCTCAGCCAGACTATATACCGTTGTTTACTTACACTCTGTGTACACCGCTCAGCCAGACTATATACCATTGTTTACTGACACTCTGTGTACACGGCTCAGCCTGACTATAAAGCATTGTGTGTACTGCCACTGTGCACCTCGCTCAGCCACGCTATATATAGCATTGTGTTTTCTGACACTCTGTGTACACGGCTTAGCCTGACTATATAGCATTGTGTGTACTGCCACTGTGCACCTCGCTCAGCCACGCTATATATAGCATTGTGTTTACTGCCACTCTGTGTACACCGCTCAGCCAGACTATATACCGTTGTTTACTGACACTCTGTGTACACCGCTCAGCCAGACTATATACCATTGTTTACTGACACTCTGTGTACACGGCTCAGCCTGACTATAAAGCATTGTGTGTACTGCCACTGTGCACCTCGCTCAGCCACGCTATATATAGCATTGTGTTTTCTGACACTCTGTGTACACGGCTTAGCCTGGCTATATAGCATTGTGTGTACTGCCACTGTGCACCTCGCTCAGCCACGCTATATATAGCATTGTGTTTACTGCCACTCTGTGTACACCGCTCAGCCAGACTATATACCGTTGTTTACTGACACTCTGTGTACACGGCTCAGCCTGACTATAAAGCATTGTGTGTACTGCCACTGTGCACCTCGCTCAGCCACGCTATATATAGCATTGTGTTTTCTGACACTCTGTGTACACGGCTTAGCCTGACTATATAGCATTGTGTGTACTGCCACTGTGCACCTCGCTCAGCCACGCTATATATAGCATTGTGTTTTCTGACACTCTGTGTACACGGCTTAGCCAGACTATATAGCATTGTGTGTACTGCCACTGTGCACCTCGCTCAGCCACGCTATATATAGCATTGTGTTTTCTGACACTCTGTGTACACGGCTTAGCCTGACTAATATAGCATTGTGTGTACTGCCACTGTGCACCTCGCTCAGCCACGCTATATATAGCATTGTGTTTTCTGACACTCTGTGTACACGGCTTAGCCAGACTATATAGCATTGTGTGTACTGCCACTCTGTGTACACCGCTCAGCCAGACTATATAGCATTGTGTTTACTTCCACTCTGTGTCTGCTGGGCCTGGGAACAGTAGTACACCGCTCACCCGCCACTGTATAGCATTGTGCTCTGTGTCGCTGCTGGGAATAGTGGTACACCGCTCACCCGCCACTGTATAGCATTGTGCTCTGTGTTGCTGCTGGGAATAGTGGTACTGTATAGCATTTCTGTACTGCCACTGTACTGCTGCCAGTCAGCGTGTACTGTAAGGATAAGTGAAATGAGGAAGAAATCCGGTGAAAGAGGAAGGGGCAAGGGAAGAGGTGTTTCCCCTGACGGTTCACGTACAGGCCACAGGGGAGCACCCAAGAAAACCCACTCAATACCGCCCATGTTGTCCAGGACAACAACCCTCACAAATCCAAAAGAACAGGACCAGATAATTACTTGGATGACCTCTCAAGCGTCCAGCAGTGGGTTAAGCAGCACCAGCACATCACGCACGAGGTCCGAGTCCTCAGCCAGTTACAAGGAGCCAGTGGGCACAAAGCTGACACAACCGGCAGCGACACCACGCACACAACTGCCAGATAACCAGTCCTATGAATTACCTCAGGACACAATGGGGTATTCGCAGGAGCTATTCCCAGCCCAACAAACTTCCACCTATGAAAGGTCAATGGAGGAACAGCCAGAAATGTTGTGCCCGGATTCACAACCATTAACTGTGGGAAATGCACCGCGCACTGAAATACAAGGCGAGTCCGAGGAGGACTCGGAAACCCAAATCCCAGAGCAAGTTGGGCAGGAGGGGTTGCAATTGCAGGAGGTCGGCCGACAAGATCTGGAAGACGACGTTGGAGTGAGCTGCGCAGAGGTTGTTCTGGGGAGCTCTACTCCACGGCGGCGGCCCCCCACAATGACATATGACGAGTTTGAGGAGATGGAAGAGGAGGGTATGGACAATGTGGACAGAGACCCAGATTTTATTTGTGAACGAGAACATCGCCGTCGTAGCAGCAGCACAGATGAGTCTGTTGAAGAACCCACTGCTGCACGAGTTCGCCTTGTGCCACAAGGTAGGCGGCGCGCAATTTCAGGCACCACAAGCGTGGAAGTTAGAGTGAGAGGCAAAAGAGGAGGAAACAGAAATCGCCAGCAAGGAGGCAGGTGCTCCAAAGTCTGGGCTTTCTTTGAAGACTGCACTGAGGATGTTACCATGGCGATTTGCAAGGTGTGCAAGACTCGCCTGAGCAGGGGGAAAAGTATTAACAACCTCTCCACCACCAGCATGAGCCGCCACATGCTATCCAAACATCCCACTCTGTGGGCAAACGCGGCAGGACAGGGTACCAGCAACACTGCCTCCCTTGGGTTCACCAGACTCACCACCAGACCCGCCTCAGCAGCAGCAGTAGCCCAGCCATTGCGTGGTTCACAACATTCACAAACATCAGACGACGCTGACACTGTCACTTTCCGGAGTAGTGCTCTTGAGGTCTCCCAGTGTTCATCAAACACAACAACCAACAGCCCTTCCGTGTGCAGCGCTACGGTTCAGTTGTCTGTATCGGAGATGTTTGAGCGCAAGAGGAAATTGCCAGCAAATGACCCCCGGGCCGTGGCAGTAACAGCCAGCATAGCCAAGCTTCTGGCCTGCGAAATGCTGCCATATCGAGTGGTGGAGACAAACAGCTTCAAGGGCATGATGTCAGTGGACATCCCACGTTACGTGGTTCCCAGCCGCTACCACTTTGCACGCTCTGCAGTGCCTGAGTTGCATGAGCACGTGGTCAGCAAAATAACCCGAAGCTTGAAGAATGCCGTTGCCTGCAAGGTTCACCTCACCACTGACACTTGGACGAGTGCGTTCGGCCAGGGTCGATACATCTCCCTTACCGCGCACTGGGTGAACCTTGTGGAGCCTGGCAGCGATTCCTCACCTGCTACGGCGCGGGTGTTGCCCACGCCGCAAACAGCTGCACCGCCGTCCCTCCCACTGGATAACAACAGCAGCACCTACCTCTCTGACTCCTTCTCCTCCAACGCATCTCAAAGCTGTACCTCATCCGGAAACGCTAACCCAGCAGCAGTAGGATCATGGAAGCAGTGCAGCACAGCTGTTGGCATGCGTCAGCAAGCGTTGCTGAAGCTGATCTGCCTTGGGGATAAGCAGCACACAGGGGAGGAAATTTGGAAGGGAATAAAGGAACAGACGGATTTGTGGCTGGCACCGCTGGACTTGAAACCGGGCATGGTTGTGTGTGATAATGGGAGTAATCTCATTCGCGCTTTAAGGTTGGCTAAGCTGACACACATCCCTTGCCTGGCGCACGTGATGAACCTAGTAGTTCAGCGGTTCCTGAGGACATACCCAGGCGTGGCCGATCTTCTGTTGAAGGTGCGTCGAGGAGCCAAACATTGTAGAAATTCCAGTACTGCTTCGGGGGCACTCGCCAAGATGCAGGAGCGCTTCAATCTCCCCCACCATCGCTTGCTGTGTGATGTCCCTACGCGCTGGAATTCTACGCTGCACATGCTAGCACGCTTTTGTGAGCAGAAGAGTGCAGTGGTCCAGTACATGACGGCGCAGTACCGAGGCGCATCCGGACAGCTGCCAAGCTTCTGTGGATCCGATTGGGCCAACATGTTGGACCTCTGCCAAGTCCTCCAAAATTTTGAGCAATCCACGTTGCTTGTGAGCAGTGACAACTCTTCAGTCAGCATTACCATACCACTGCTGTGTTTACTGAAGAGGTCAATGTTGAAAATCAAGGAAACAGCTGTCATGATGCAACTGGGGGAATCTGAAGGAGAAAATGATCAGCGTGATGGTACCAACATCAGGCCATCCGCCTCAGGGAACGCTGGCCCCAGCAGCTATGACGAAGAAGAGGAGGAGGAACAGCTGGAGTTGGAGCAGGAATTTCATGCCACCACTGACGAGGGCCAGAGCGGTGCACGTTGGACTTCCACAATTCAACGCGAATGGTCAGCAGAAGCAGACCAGGAGGAAGGTGACGACTATGATGCATCACAACAACTATCACAACGCTCACAAGAGGATGATGAGGATTCTGGTAGGACTCTGGCACACATGGCTCAATTCATGCTAGACTGCATTGAACGTGACCCACGCATTGTGCGCATTCTGGACAACACCAATTACTGGGTTTATACCCTTCTGGATCCACGGTACAAACACAATGTTCCAAAACTGCTTGAAGAAAGAGTCAGACAGGTCAAAATGGAAGAATACCAGCAGGCCCTTGTGGAGACTTTAGAGAGGAGATTGACATCCTCCCCCTCCTCTAGCCAGTTGTACGCAGACAGACTGACTTCCGCAAACCCAGGACGACCAGGAGGGCAGCAAACAACGCAAGCCGCGGCTAGTGCCCAAAAGGGAATGGTATCGGCAGTGTCCTTGGAGTGGGAAAATTTTCTGACACCCATGCAGCAGCAGCCCACTGAACAGCAAGCGTGCAGATCCACCTCCAACACCGATCGCCTGGAGAAGATGGTCAAGGACTACATGTCAGATGACGTAGCTGTGTCGAACAATCCATCTGCACCCTTCAACTATTGGGTATCGAAGCTAGACACCTGGCACGAACTGGCAATGTACGCAATAGAGGTGCTGGCTTGCCCGGCAGCCAGCGTTATGTTGGAACGTTGTTTCAGTGCTGCCGGAGGCATCGTCACAGATCGGCGTATCCGCCTCTCCACAGAAAATGCAGACCGTCTGACTCAAATTAAAATGAATCAATCCTGGATTGGAAATGACTACGCAACACTCCAGGACCCCAACCAAGTAACATGACCAATGAACATCTGGGATGGTGTAGCATTTCCGGTCCCTGTTTATTGAACCTCTCATCTGTATTACATTTATGACTGCATGGCGGCAAAAAGCATTGCTGCTATATCCGCACGCTTTTTGTCCTCATGCAAGGCCTAGGTTGTTGTGTCTCAAAAACCGTGGCCTTCTCCTCCTGCGCCTGCTCCTGTTCCATCACGTCTGCTGCTGCTGGGTTAGCGTTGCCGCGTGGTCCCTGTTTATTGAACCACTTATCTTTATTACATTTATGACTGCATGGCGGTACAAAGCATGCTATCCGCACGCTTCTTGCCCTCATGCAAGGCCTGGGTTGTTGTGTCTCACAAAGCGTGGCCTTCTCCTCCTGCGCCTCCTCCTGTTCCATCACGTGTGCTGCTGCTGGGTTAGCGTTACCGGTCCCTTTTCCTGGAACCTCTTATATGTATTACATTTATGACTGCATGCCGACAAAAAACATGTTACCTGTGCAAAGAAAACAGACATTTCCCGCATTTAAAAGACAGTTTTCCCTTTGAAACTTTAAAATCGATTTTCTCAAAAACTATAAGCTCTTTTTGCTAATTTTTTTTCCTCTTGTACCCACTCCCAAGGTGCACATACCCTGTAAATTTGGGGTATGTAGCATGTAAGGAGGCTTTACAAACCACAAAAGTTCGGGTCCCCATTGACTTCCATTATGTTCGGAGTTCGGGTCGAACACCCGAACATCGCGGCCATGTTCGGCCTGTTCGGCCCGAACCCGAACATCTAGATGTTCGCCCAACACTATCTGTGTCCCCTCCTGCCCCCCTTGTGTGTGTTTCTGTGTCCCCTTCACCCCCCCCTGTGTGGTCCTCCAGTCCCTGTGTCCCCTTCACCCCCCCTGTGTGGTCCTCCAGTCCCTGTGTCCCCCTCCTGTCCTCCTGTGTGTGCCCCCTCCTGTGCATGTCCATGTGTGTGCCCCCCAGTCCCCATCCTGTCCTCTGCCCCCCCCCCCCCATGTCGAGCTCTCCCCCAGTAACAATAACTGCAGAGTAACTCACCTTTCTATGGATTCCAGCGGTGTGTAGTCTGCTGTGTGGTCCTCCGCCTCCAGCATGTCAGCTACACCTGTAAATGAAAAGTTAGCGCAGAGAAACTCACCTACTCAGCGGCGGCGGCACGATCTGCAGACATCTCGGTCCCGGCAGGCCGAGATGTCTGCTCACCTACTCGGCGGCAGACGCGGCGGTGGCAGCACGATCTGCAGACATCTCGTCCCGGGAGGCTTCCCCTAGTGACGGCTCCTGCTAATGACTCATTGAATCATTCACAGGAGCCGTCTCTAGGGGAAGCTGCGCGGCTCCCCCTAGTGACGGCTCCTGTTAATGATTCAATGAGTCATTCCCCATGACCCAATGAGTCATTAACAGGAGCCGTCAATAGGGGAAGCCTCCCGGGAGAGATGTCTGCAGATCGTGTTGCCACCGTCGCGGCTGCCGCTGAGTAGGTGAGCGTCTCTGCGCTAACTTTTCATTTACAGGTGTAGCTGACATGCTGGAGGCAGCGGACCACACAGCAGACCACACAGCGCTGGAATCCATAGAAAGGTGAGTTGCTCTGCAGTTATTGTTACCGGGGGAGCGGACCGGCAGACCACACAGGGGGACAAGGCAGGGAGTCCCCGACAATGCAGCGGATCGGCGGTTGGCCTCGGCAGGCGGTTCTGAAGTCGGGGATTCCCTGCCTTTGGAATATAAGACGCAGGCACTTTTTCTTCCTATTTTTGGGGGAGAAAAAGTGCATCTTATATTCCGAAAAATACGGTATATACCAGTCAGCCGCTGCACCTGTTCCCGGTACCTGTGTGTGTGACAGCTGCACATTTGTAATACCAATCACTGCATACCCACCTGTTCAGTGCACCTACCTACCTACGTGAGCACACGCACTGTTATATACCACCAGTCACTGCACCTGTTCATGGTACCTGTGTGTGTGTGACAGCTGCACATTGTATTGATACCAGTCACTGCATACCTGTTCACTGCACCTGTGTGACTGCAAATTGCATTAGTCAAGTCAGTGCATACCTTTCACTTCATCCCCCAATATATGCAAAACAGGCAGAGGCAGGCCACCCGGCAGGTCTGTTCGAGGTCGTGCTGTCATGATTTCGTGCGGCCCTGGATCACAGTACAGTGTTCAGAAGGCGCGTGCCATCAACCCCCAAGATTGTTAGGACGTAGTTGACTATTTAACACAGAAAACCTCATCTTCCTCAGCTTCCGCATGGAAGCATGACATATCTTCCTCCTCCTGCTCTGATTCTGGTACCCCACTTAAAACTTAGTCAGCCACCACCACCAAAGTGCCATCACCCCAGGGCTCAGCGGTGTGGAAATTTTTTTGTGTGTCTGCCTCAGATGAGAGCAATGCCATCTGTACTCTCTGCCACCAAAAATTGAGCCGTGGACAAGACCCAAGTAGTGACAACTTCTTTACGAAGGCACATGATGACAAAGCACAAACTGCAATGGGATAACCACCTGAGGAAAAGCAGCACACAAAAGCAAAGCCACACCGCAGTGGAAGATACCAGGCCGCAATTATTTCTCAAAAAAGATACCCAAACTGTACCGTGATGTTGAAAGGCAAGTGGTGTCATCTCTGGCACACAGCATTGGGTCAAGGGTCCATCTGACCATGTGATCTGCAAAGCACGGTCAGGCCTGCCCGAAAGACTAAGTCAGTCCTCACACACAGCATCTCTACCTGCACGCTGTGTGACTGCTTGCCCCAAGACTAAGTTGCTCCCCACACAGCATCTCTGCCTGCAGGCAGCTTCACTGCCTTCTCTGCCACCACCAACAGGGTCCAGGACTCCATGCGGATTCCTGAATTTTTAACGCTGCAGCTAGCAGCAGTCGCTATAATAATTTTTCTGGTGCATGTACATGTCTGCCTAATTTTTCTGGATGCACTGCAGCTGCAACAACAAAACAAAAGGCATGCACGTGTGTCAATTCCCCTTCGTGATCGTTACCTTGCCGCAGTGAAGGGGCTTGCATATTACAGTGAAGCAATGACCAACGGCTATAATGAGTGTCTCGGGGGGGGGGGGGGGGCACACCCAAGATAATAAGGTCGTTGCTTCATTGTGGACAGACCAAATTCGATCAGCTGGACAATCAATGTTCTGTCATTGAGCTACCTCAGCCCGGCGACCATATGGGCTAGAACACCGCCATCACCTGCACTTTAATCATGGTGCGCACCAGTCCAGCACGGCCGTCACTACACAAATAGCTGTGTGCGGTGCATAACACAGTGAGTTTGATCTGTCAGTGTGAAGCAGTACACTAATTACACTCCCTGATTGATGTATACACATGCAAGATGTTTTAAAGCACTTTAGGCCTCCAATTTAGCATGCAATGTGATTTCTGCCCTTAAAACGCTGCTGTGCGTCAAATCCAGATTTTTCCTCGGAACCTTTGGCATGTATCTCACTCCTTCATGCAAAAACTCAGATGTTAGACACCTTGAAACATCCTTTCCATCACTTTTGTGGCCAGCATAAATGTTTCTAGTTTTCGAAGTTCGCCTCCCCATTGAAGTCTATTGCGGGTCGAAAAGTTCGCGCAAACTGAACTTTTTGCGGAGGTTCGCAAAATCGGAGGTTCGAGCCATCTCTATCCATGGACACATCGTCATCATCATCAACATCATCATCATCATCAAGTGCTTCCCTTGTCTCAGACACATCCAAATGTCCACCTACAATGGGTACTACATCCTCATCACCCTCCTCACATCTTACGTCCATGTGTGTACTGACACCTGACTGAGACAAATCACGTGGTGTGACATCCTCATTATCTCCATCTTCTGTCAGTAAAGGTTGTGCATCACTAAATGCATCATGTGTGAATAATTCCTTTGACATATCAAGTTGAGCAGCTGTGTTGCTAGTAGTGGTGGCAAGTTGTTGTGGGGTGCCTGAAGCAGAGCAGGAGGAGGACAGTGCATCAGAGCAGTGCGGAAGCTGTACAAGATGGGGTGTGCTATGTAAGCCAGTCAACTACGTCCTCTGAATTTTGGGGGTTGAGGGTTCTCTCTGAACACTGTCCATTCTTTCAGGGTCTCAGGAAATCACAGCAGCAAAACCTCGAGGACACTTGGGTGGCCTGCCTCTGCCTGTCATTTTTTTTAAATTGGGGTACTGTGCCTGCAACAAGTGAAAAGTAATGCAGTGGAGGTGCTACTATGCCTGCAACTGAATGTGGCAACAACAATAGCAGTAGTGTACACAGCTCTGGTTATCAGTGGGCTGTGTAGTATCACACACCAAGATACACAACAGTTCAAACACAATACAGTGATCATAACATATTCCCTGGAGCAGTTGTGGTAACTGTGCTTGTGTGTTATGTGCCACATAATTCAATATCACTAGAAGTGGGCACAGGTTTGGGTCAGTTCCAGTGGGCTCGGTCTGTGGATTATCAGAAAGACACTGAGAATATGCAACAGGTGAGGTCAAACATAATAAAGTGATAATAACAGATGCCCTGGAGTGCAGTAGTGGAAAAAATGTGCTTGAGCTTTTATGTGGCACACAATTCAGTCAATATCGATGTAAGTGGTCACAGGTGTGGCTCAGTGCCAGTGGGCACTATCAGACAGACACTGAGAATAAGCTGCAACACTTTAAACACAATTTAGTGATAACAACAGGCCCTGGAGCACAGTAGTGGAAAAATGTGCTTGTGCTTTTATGTGGCACACAATTCAATCAATATCAATGTAAGTGGGCACAGGTGTGGCTCAGTGACGTTAGGCTTTATCTGTCACTTCCGGGTCTCAGTGCTTGTTCCCCACTGCCAGCCCTGCCGTTGACTTACACTCTGCACAAGCTGATAGGCGGAGGGCGCATTCACAGTATGCCCTCCGCAAAAGTAAACAATAGTCAGCTGACCTGCTCGGCTGATTGCAACGCAGTCAGCTGATCTCTTTCTGTCAGGGCTTGCTGTGTGATTGGTTGTGCGTAAGGTGGCCGGCCACTGATTGGACAATGATTGATATTTAAATGTGCAGAGTGCTCCCAGTCATCGCCCGTGATAAGCATAGCTTTGGCTAGTTGCTGGGTGCACACTCTGATCTCTGCTGATATTCTGGACTTTGACCTCGGATTGTATTTGACTACTCTGTTGTGCTTAACCTCTGCTTAATTCCTGGATAACCCTTTGCTTGCTGCCTGGACCGACCTCTGCTAGTTACTGGACTTCCCTCCTTTGCTGCCTGGACCAACCTCTGCTAAGTTACTGGACAACCCTTGTTTGCCGCCTGGACCGACCTTAGACTGTTATTGGATATCCTTGTATGCCTTCACTCTGGACGATAAGTATAAGGTCTACTCTCCTTATCAATCAGTTAACAGTGTGCATATTCTCTCGCATAAACTTGTCACATATCATCTGGAACTTCTGTTAGCTGTTCACATAATCTTGCATGCAGACTCAGGGAACTGTGTCATATCACATCCATTATCATCTATTGCTATTCTGCATGAAAGTCTACTGGAACTGCTTCATAAACTCAGATCACAATTGCTATTGCTGTTGAATCGTATTGCATGAAGATATCATACTTGGATTGCTCTGCCTAACTGTGTATGTGATACTGCGGAACTGTATTACTAGCCTCAGTAGTGATCTCTGGCAGTACTCTGGTTTTCTCTGCCTCAGCTGCTATATCTTGCACCTTCAAGACCTGGGTGTAACCGAAGTCGGGCAGGTGTTATTTCCTCACCTCCTGTTCAAGCAGGGACGCACCACATAGGGTGAAGAAGGTGGTGACAGATTGGGGTATAACAACTGAAAGAAAGCAGGAGATCTGCCAGTCATTACAGTGGGTACATGCAAAAATACAGGAGAGCAGAAAAATCTGGCACTATAGTTTAATGATTAGCATAGTGACACAAACAAATCAATCCTCTTGATAAAACATCAATGGGTGCTTGAAATTTCAAAAGTGTCCAAAGCTGTACCTGGGTGTTGGTGGGAGGCAGCGGATGTGGGCGCCAGTGAGGTGCATGGCCTAATGACCGTTTCGCATAGGCTTACGCCAAGCTTCTTCCGAGGTTAGTGCACAAAGTGTAAGAACGCTGGCGGAGTTAAATGTGCGTCTGTCGTGTGACGCACATCCGGTCCGCCAGGGAAGACCCGCCCCCATGTGCACGCCGGCCCAGAGGCGTCCAATATCCAGGAAGCGCTTGGTGGAACGCACGGTCGTGTAGAAGCTGCGTGCATGCGTACGAAGTGACGTCATTGCATAGCAGCCCGCGACAGGGCGCTCTCCAGCGAATAGTGGATATGGAGGATAGTTGCTATAGCTACTAGGAAGTCCCGCCCGCAGTAAACAAAACTCCATGGCATGACTACAAGCTACGCTGCGCTAGAATACTTGCAAAAGAAACGTGCAATATATAATAAAGTGCAAATGGGCAATAATAAGAGGTACCATAAAAAAGCAGCATAAAATACTATGCCCGTATAAATCCTTTAGTCAAAAATTGGAAATGGAGCAAATCTCACGTGTCTGTGCTTATTAGCACTATGACAACCACTTAAGCATGGAAAAGGGCACAACATGGGGCCAAAGTGCAAAGAAGGAGGCAGGATAGCAAAGTGTCCCAGGAAGGGGGTGACATTTGAAAAGTGAGGAGAGAAGGGGTGAAAAAATGGGGGGGGGGGGGAGGAGAAAAATGAAAAGATGGGAAGGGAAAAGAAGGGAGAGGAAGTGAAAGAAAATGGAACACTAAGATATCAAGAAAGAGAATATGGAGTTGGAAAATGACTCAAGAACAGACACCACAAAGCTAAGGCAACAGTTGGGTCCCAACATGGCCTACAGTATATATTAAAGTACACATACCTTTATTATAGAAAAATATCTCTAAAAAACATTTCTTTAGAATATCCATAAAAATAATTAAAAATTGTTGCGTTACTCTAAGTATACAATCAGGCAAAAAGGTCCTAAATGGCCATGATAGGAACCAAAAGGGCAACAATAGGCGGTCCAGAAATGGACACACTGACACCCCTTCGCTCAGCTTTGAGGATGTGGTCCAGATATGTGGATGACGTCCTGGCCTTTTGGTCAGGAGGTGCCCCACTCCTCCAGTGCTTCTTGGATTATCTTAATCAGAACGAAGTCAATATGCAGTTTACTATGGAGTGGTCAGAGGAGAGCATCTGCTTCCTTGATCTTGAACTGGCTGTTACACAGGATGGTGTTGTAACAAGGGGTTATCGTAAGCCCACTGCTTCCAATACCATCCTACATCGTAATAACAATAACAATAACAATAATATTTATATAGCGCTTTTCTCCCTGGGGACTCAAAGCGCTGTGACCCTGCATTATGCAGTCTCAAAGGCTAGGGAAAAGAGGTGAGTTTTTAGCCTTTTTTTAAAGCTGTCCAGAGAGGGAGCCTCTCGTACTGATTGTGAAAGTGAATTCCATAGAGTAGGGGCTGCGTAGGAAAAGGCCCGAGCACCAAATGTTAAGTGTATCCTGGGAATAATCAGCTTCATCTTGTTGGCAGAGCGGAGGGTGCGTGGAGGGGCATAAAGTTCCAATAGATCCGCTATGTATTTGGGTCCCATGTGGTGTAGAGCCTTGAATGTCAGCAGGCAGATCTTAAAATTGATTCTCCATTTTACTGGCAACCAGAGAAGTGTTTGCAGTACTGGGGTGATGTGTGAGCTGCGGGGGGCATTGGCTAGGAGTCTGGCTGCAGCATTCTGTACTAGCTGTAAGGGGCATAGAACCTTTTCTGTAGATCCGATGAACAGGGCGTTGCAGTAGTCTAGGCGGGAGGATACAAATGCATGAACCAGGACAGGTAGGTCTTCAGCTGGGATAAGGTGTTTCATTTTCGCTATATTTCTTAGATGGAAGAAGGAAGACTTGACGACAGCTGATATCTGCTGTTTGAGTTTTAGATTTCCATCCAGGATCACCCCAAGGTTTCGCACAGAGTCTTTATACTGTACAGTATCTCCCCCAATTGCTAGTTTGAGGTGGTGAGCGTTTTGAACTTTATCCATCATGTGTGGACCACCTACCACCAACACCTCTGTTTTGTCAGAGTTCAGCCTCAGCCAGCTGGTGTTTATCCAATTTTGTAAATCCACTAGACACGCATTTATGGATGCTGATGGGTCTTGGGTGCCAGGCTTGAAGGACAGATACAGTTGTGTGTCATCTGCATAACAATGGTATCCTAAGCCATAGTTCTGGATTATTTTGCCCAGGGGGAGCATGTAGACTGCAAAGAGTAATGGTGATAGTACAGAACCCTGTGGAACTCCATAGGGAAGTGGCACTGGATTAGAGTAGTGTGTGCCCAGACATACTTGCTGTGTCCTGCCAGATAGGAAGGTCTGAAACCAGCTAAGAACAGTACCCCTTAGGCCACAGTAATTCTTCACTCGCTGGATTAGTATTTCATGATCCACAGTATCAAATCCTGCAGACAAGTCAAGAAGAATCAAAATTGAGCAATCACCCTTGTCCCTTGCAGTAAGTAGATCATTCATTACTCGGACTAATGCTGTTTCAGTGCTGTGCCTTTTCCTGAATCCTGACTGAAAAGTATCAAAGATGTAGTTATCTGTAAGCCTGGCTTCCAGCTGGTTGGCGACTACTTTCTCGATAACTTTTGATAGGAATGGTAAGTTCGCAACAGGTCTGTAGTTGGTTACAGAATCAGGATCTAGTGATGGTTTCTTCAAGAGGGGTTTTATGATTGCTTTCTTTAGTTCTTCTGGGAAAAGTCCACTTTGCAAGGAGCACTGAGTGATTTTGTGAAGTGCTGGCCTGATCAGCTCTGGGCACTGCATTAAGGATCCAGTTGGGCCAGGATCCAGGTCGCAGGTAGTGGGGCGGAGACTTTGAATGAGAATTCCAAAATCTTCTTCACTCAGAGTGTCAAAGACTTGCCATGGTGGTACGGTAGTAGGCAGATGCAAAGTCCAGTGGTCAATTGATGTTGGTGTAATGCTGGCACGGATGGTAGACACCTTGTTTGTGAAGAAGGCAGAGAATTCTTCACACCTTTCCCTGGAGAATGTGGTTGGGGCTTTTAGGCAGGAAGGATTGCAGAGTGATTCCACTGTGTGGAAGAGTTGACCAGCTCTTTTGTTGGCTGTAGATATTTTGTGCGAGATAAAGTCTGATTTTTTCTTGGTTATTGCTTGTTGGTATTGTCTGAGGTGTTGAATTAGGCTAGATTTGTGCTCCTCAGACCCTGATTTGCGCCACTGTATTTCAAGTCTGCGCCCTTTCTTTTTTAGATCCATGATGGTTTTGTCAAACCAATTAGCTTTCTGCTTTTTGGTTGCTGATTTGGTGCGCCATGGGGCAATACTGTCAAGTGTTTCATATATCGTGTTGTTGTACTGGGTTACTAGAGTGTTTGGGTCCATTTGACTGTGTAGCAGATTTGTAAAATCCAGGTTGGCAGTTATCCTCTCCGGTGGTAATTTATTCAGGGGACGGATTTTGATTGTTTCTTTAGGGAGCTGCTTGATAGGGTGATGTTCAATAGTAAACTGTATTATGTGATGGTCTGACCACACCACTGGGGTTACTGTTATGTTACTAATGTCCATTCCAAGGTGGAACAGTAAGTCTAGCGTATGCCCTCCTCTGTGGGTAGCAGATTTTACAACTTGTGTGAAGCCTAGTCCACCCATGAGATTTATTAGTTCATTTGCATTTTGTGATTGAGTGTCATCAGCCCAGACGTTGAAGTCACCAAGGATGATCCATCTCGGATAAGACAGAGTTAGCATTGCCAGAAGTTCTGAGAATTCCTGTAGGAATGGGTCAGCATCTCCGGGGGGACGATAAACCACTAAAATTTTGAAGCCTTTACCAGCTGAGATCTGGGCACCTATACATTCAAAAGACTTTGTTAAGCCAACAAAGTAATAGCTACCATCCCAAACATGTTACAGAATCCTTTCCTTTTGGTCAGTTTCTGCGTTTACGCAGAAACAATACCAAATTAGAGGACTTTATTAAACAAGCAGAAGAGCTCAAGTTAAGACTTCTTGCCCGAGGTTATAATGAAAACAGCCTTAATGTAGCTTTTAGAAAAGCAACCGATAGAGACAGGTCTGAGTTGGTCAAAAGAAGGGAACGTAAAAAAACCTTCAAAGAGTCCGGGAGTATTCTCATTTGAATTCTCCCCCATGGGCAATCAAATAAAGTGGACCTTTAGTAAGAACTGGTCCCTTCTATTGGAAGATCCTATATTGAAAGATATCTTGCCATCTCAACCACTTGTAGTCTTTAAAAGGGCACCCACCATTGGTGATCATCTGGTGCATAGTGATTTTCGCGAAACTCCACAACGTACCTGGCTGAGTGATTTTGCCTCCACAGGAAACCATCGTTGCGGCTTTTGTAAAGCCTGTTCCCTAATGGAGACTGGTAAATCCTTTCAGTTGGGCCCTGTTCAGTGCAATATCCCCCCTTTTTTTGCCACATGTAGAACTAAGTTTGTTGTATACGCCATGTGGTGTCCATGCCAACGCTTTTACATTGGCAAGACGACCAGAATGGTCAAAGAACGTATTTTGGAACACATTCGCCTCCTTCCCAAAAATAAAGGTTGTCCACGAATTGTTGAGCATATGTCTATAGCTCACCATAGCAATCCCAATCTTCTTTCTTTCGCTTGTATTGATGTTTGCAATGCCCCATGTAGGGGCGGAGATAGAAACAAACTCTTACTTAGACAGGAAGCGTATTGGATCTTGCGCACTAATGCTATGGGAGATTTGGGTCTTAACGACTATGTCGACCTTACCTGTTTCTTAGATCCTTAATATCCTTGGTTTCTGTGTGTCCATTTCTGGACCGCCTATTGTTGCCCTTTTGGTTCCTATCATGGCCATTTAGGACCTTTTTGCCTGATTGTATACTTAGAGTAACGCAACAATTTTTAATTATTTTTATGGATATTCTAAAGAAATGTTTTTTAGAGATATTTTTCTATAATAAAGGTATGTGTACTTTAATATATACTGTAGGCCATGTTGGGACCCAACTGTTGCCTTAGCTTTGTGGTGTCTGTTCTTGAGTCATTTTCCAACTCCATATTCTCTTTCTTGATATCTTAGTGTTCCATTTTCTTTCACTTCCTCTCCCTTCTTTTCCCTTCCCATCTTTTCATTTTTCTCCTCCCCCCCCCCCCATTTTTTCACCCCTTCTCTCCTCACTTTTCAAATGTCACCCCCTTCCTGGGACACTTTGCTATCCTGCCTCCTTCTTTGCACTTTGGCCCCATGTTGTGCCCTTTTCCATGCTTAAGTGGTTGTCATAGTGCTAATAAGCACAGACACGTGAGATTTGCTCCGTTTCCAATTTTTGACTAAAGGATTTATATGGGCATAGTATTTTATGCTGCTTTTTTATGGTACCTCTTATTATTGCCCATTTGCGCTTTATTATATATTGCATGTTTCTTTTGCAAGTATTCTAGTGCAGCGTAGCTCGTAGTCATGCCACGCAGTTTTATTTACTGCAGGCGGGACTTCCTAGTAGCTATAGCAACTATCCTCCATATCCACTATTCGCTGGAGAGCGCCCTGTCGCGGGCTGCTGTGCAATGACGTCACTTCGTACGCATGCACGCAGCTTCTACGCGACCGTGCGTTCCACCAAGCGCTTCCTGGATATTGGACGCCTCTGGGCCGGCGTGCACATGGGGGCGGGTCTTCCCTGGTGGACCGGATGTGCGTCACACGACAGATGCACGTTTAACTCCGCCAGCGTTCTTACACTTTGTGCACTAACCTCGGAAGAAGCTTGGCGTAAGCCTATGCGAAACGGTCATTAGGCCGTGCACCTCACTGGCGCCCACATCCGCTGCCTCCCACCAACACCCAGGTACAGCTTTGGACACTTTTGAAATTTCAAGCACCCATTGATGTTTTATCAAGAGGATTGATTTGTTTGTGTCACTATGCTAATCATTAAACTATAGTGCCAGATTTTTCTGCTCTCCTGTATTTTTGCAAATGATCTACTAACTGTCTTGAGCACATAGTTTACTGGGTGTTGTTTTTGTCTGCCACTGCAGCGTTTACCCATGTGCCTGCCAGCTCTCCCATATCGGACAGTGGGTACATGTGTGGCTCTGTGCCAGTGTGCTCTGTCTGTGCACTATCACACAGACATTGAGAATGCTGCAACACTTCAAACACAATTTAGTGATAATAACAGAGGCCCTGCAGCAGTAGTGGAAAAAAAGGTGCTTTTATATGGCACACAATTCAATATCACTGTAAGTGGGTACGTGTGCAGGGGTGCTCGGTTATCCCTTTTCAAAATCCGGATTGACCCGGATCTGGATACCCAGATGTCCGGATCCAGATCGGATATCCGGATTTGACCATTTTAGTATCCGACCCGGATTGGATATCCGACCCCAATATCCGGGATATCCGGGCAAATTCGGATATCTGGATAGAAAACCTGGCCTTTAAATTGCTTTAAAAACGTTTTTAGGGTAAATGAGGCATGTAGCATCATTATTTTTTAAAGGGGAACACTAATTGATGATGTGGGGACTTAAAATGCCCCCCCCCCCCCCAAATGGCTGTCAATTAACATCAGGCCTAGGTTCCAGACAGCAGTCTTGCAGCCCACATTGTGTCCAAAGTCTAACCGCACAACTGGGACATCACAGTTTTCAGCCAAGACACCTCCCAAAAATTACACAACAATTGTGTTTTGGGTTTAATATAGGTGGTATCAGCACAGCAGCAGTGGCCTGTGGCACCCTGGCGGTGTGAGCAGCACGGGCAGCAGGAGCAGGGCAATGCAGCAGCAGCAGGTGTAATGTGTGCCAGAAGCATGCCGGACACGTGGCACATGTCACGTGGCACTTGGCACGTGGCATTTGGCACATGTCACTTGGCACCTGTCATGTGGCACTTGTCACATGTCACGTGGCACTTGACATATGTTATGTGGCACTTGGCACGTGTCACATGGCACTTGCCAAGTGCCACATGGCAAGTGCCATGTGACACATGCCAAGTGCCACTGCCAAGTGCCACGTGACACGTGTCAAGTGCCACGTGACATGTGCCAAGTGCCACATGACACGTGCCAAGTGCCACGTGACACAGACAGCAGAGGAGAAGACACTAGTGCACACTAACTGTCACACTGGCACTGCTCACAGCACAGCAGTTCTGTAAAAAGCTAACACAGTAGTACTACTACTCTAACAACTACTAGCACTGACTGCAGTACTACAGCACTAACTACACAATAACACAGTAATCCTATTCCCTAATCCCTAACCTAAGCTATACTGTAGCTAGCTAAGGCTAATAGCTGGCCAGTAGGCAGCAGCTGGCCTGGTCTGTGCACAGCACACACACAGACACATAGCAGCTGCCTGCAGCACAGCACACACTCTGGCTGTCACACAATGGGCTTGATTTCCAAAAGAGTGCTAACTGTTAGCACGGCCATTTTCGCGCGAATTTTCGCATTGTGCGTGCTTGCGAAATCGATATTGTTTTCGCGCAAAAATTCGTGTTTGCACGCGAGAACGTTAACGATTCACGCAAAAAATCGTGATCGCGCGCAATGCGAAAATTCGCACAAAAACGGCCGTACTAACAGTTAGCACTCTTTTGTGAATCAAGCTCATTGACATCAAGCTAATTAATGATTTAACAATAGTGTAGTGATAGTAGTGAAGGGGTTAATCACTGAACAGCTTATCACTGTGTACATCCCTTGCTAGGCTAGCAGCACTGGAGCACACACACTGCCAGGGCTTAGGCTGGGAGCCCTCTGATTGGCTCAATGAAGTCAGGTCCTTATAAACAATTATAAGGAGTGCAATAAAAATTGTAAAAAAGAAATTAGACTGGCAAAGATTGAAGCTGAAAATCAAATCGCTAGGGATATCAAATCTAACCCAAAAAAGTTTTACAAGTACATCAACTCTAAAAAAAGAAAGGTTGACTGTATTGGACCCCTAAAGGATGAGGGGGGGGGGGACTCAATGGTGGATGACCAAGGTAAGGCAGAGTTATTAAATGCTTTCTTTGCTTCTGTCTTCAAAAGGGAAACATCACTGTTGCAAATTACAGAGGCAGAAGAGGACAATGCAGTAAAGTGTACATGGACAATGCAGTACAGTGTACATCCTGCAGCATGTATGCATGCCTTGATCAGCGGATTGAGGGTGTTTACTGTTGCCCTGTGTTTGTGCGTGTTGCTCAGTTAGAGGCGGAAGTCGCAGAGCTAAATAAGCATCTCGCAACACTGAGACGCATACACAACATGGAAATGAGCTTGGATCTCACGATCCAGACACTGGATGGAACCGGTGAAGATGAGGTGGGTGGAGTAAAGCCGGAGCAAGAAGCAGAGGCAGCCGCTAGTTGGGTCACAGTTAGAAGGGGTAGGGGAAAAAGTGGCAGGGAGGCTAGTCCCGAGTTGTCCCTCACTAATAAGTATGCTTGTTTGCGTAATATTGGGGAGGATGATTCAGGAGTAGCAATGCTGCAGCAGGATGTGCTCCTTAGCAACCAAGGGGCAGACTGCTGTAACGAGAAAGGGAATAGGAGTGCAGCTAAGGCTAGACAGGTACTGGTGGTAGGGGATTTAATTATTAAGCGCACAGATAGGGTAATCTGTCGAAGAAACCATGAATGGCGTATAGTCTGTTGCCTCCCGGGTGCTCGGGTTCGGCATGTAGCAGAAAGAATTGACAGATTATTGGGTGGGGCTGGGCAAGACCCAGCTGTCATGGTACACATTGGCACCAATGACAAAGTTAGTGGGAGATGGAAGGTCCTCAAAAATGATTTTCAGGTACTTGGAGATAAACTTAAAGCAAGGACCTCCAAGGTGGTGTTCTCTGAAATACTGCCAGTGCTACGTGCTACATCTGAGAGACAGAGGGAGCTTAGGGAGTTAAATAAGTGTCTGAGAAATTGGTGTAGGAAGGAAGGGTTTGGGTTCCTGGAGAACTGGGCAGTCGGCTACAGGTTCTACAGCAGGGTAGAGTTGGGCCGAACGGTTCGCCTGCGAACGGTTCCATGCGAACTTCAGTGGTTCGCGTTCGCGTCCCGCAGGCGAACTTTTGCGGAAGTTCGGTTCGCCCCATAATGCACCATGAGGGTCAACTTTGACCCTCTACATCACAGTCAGCAGGCCCAGTGTAGCCAATTAGGCTACACTAGCCCCTGGAGCCACTCCCCCCCTAATAAAAGGCAGGCAGCGGCGGCCATTACGCTCACTCGTGTGCAGGGCCGGGCCGAGGCATAGGCTGGAGAGGCTCCAGCCTCAGGGCGCCGTGTAGGAGGGGGCGCAGAATTCATTCAGCTGTCATTCCTAATTGTGTTTGAAGCAGAAAGAAATAAGAAAAGGGGATACATGGCAGTGATTGCAAGCCAGATAACTAGATATTCAGGTGTTGGGGAGGTTGTGGGCCTTGTGGCGCCTCTTAGACTAATTGCAATCAGTGTTTGATGGCTGGGGTGGCAGGGATGGAGGGGCGCACTTTGGTGTCTCAGCCTTGGGTGCTAGAGGACCTTGTCCCGGCTCTGCTCGTGTGCCTGCGTTAGTGAGAGTAGGGCGAGCTGCTGCAGACTGTCTCTCATAGGGAAAGATTAGTTAGGCTTAGCTTGTTCCTGGCTGCATACCTGTTCTGTTCAGTACCTGCATACCTGTTCAGTGAACCTGTTCAGTGAACCTGCCACTGCATACCTGTTCTGTGAACCCACCACTGCATACCTGTACTGTGAACCCACCACTGCATACCTGTTCAGTGAACCCACCACTGCATACCTGTTCAGTGAACCCACCACTGCATACCTGTTCAGTGAACCTGCCACTGCATACCTGTTCTGTGAACACACCACTGCATACCTGTTCTGTGAACCCACCACTGCATACCTGTTCAGTGAACCCACCACTGCATACCTGTTCAGTGAACCCACCACTGCATACCTGTTCAGTGAACCCACCACTGCATACCTGTTCTGTGAACCCACCACTGCATACCTGTACTGTGAACCCACCACTGCATACCTGTTCTGTGAACCCACCACTGCATACCTGTACTGTGAACCCACCACTGCATACCTGTTCAGTGAACCCACCACTGCATACCTGTTCAGTGAACCCACCACTGCATACCTGTTCAGTGAACCCGCCACTGCATACCTGTTCTGTGAACCCACCACTGCATACCTGTACTGTGAACCCACCACTGCATACCTGTTCTGTGAACCCACCACTGCATACCTGTTCAGTGGACCCACCACTGCATACCTGTTCAGTGAACCTGCCACTGCATACCTGTTCTGTGAACCCACCACTGCATACCTGTTCTGTGAACCCACCACTGCATACCTGTTCTGTGAACCCACCACTGCATACCTGTTCAGTGAACCTGCCACTGCAAACCTGTACTGTTCAGTGAACCCGCCACTGCATACCTGTTCTGTTCAGTGAACCCGCCACTGTATTCCTGTTCAGTGAACCCGCCACTGCATACCTGTTGTGTTCAGTGAACCCGCCACTGTATACCTGTTCAGTGAACCTGCCACTGCATACCTGTTCTGTGAACCCGCCACTGTATACCTGTTCTGTTCAGTGAACCCGCCACTGCATACCTGTTCTGTTCAGTGAACCCGCCACTGCATACCTGTTCTGTTCAGTGAACCCACCACTGCATACCTGTTCTTGCCATGGTGCGCACCAGTCCAGCACGGCCATCACTACACAAACAGCTGTTTGCGGTGCGTTACACGGTGAGTTTGGTGTGTCAGTGTGAAGCAGTACCTTAATTACACTACCTGATTGATGTATACACATGCAAGATGTTTTAAAGCACTTTAGGCCTGTCATTTAGCATTCAATGTGATTTCTGCCCTTAAAACGCTGCTTTGCGTCAAATCCAGATTTTTCCCGGGGACTTTTGGCATGTATCCCACTCCTCCACCTGGGGGTCCAGGTGTTAGACCCCTTGAAACATCTTTTCCATCACTTTTGTGGCCAGCATAATTTTTTTTTTCAAAGTTCGCATCCCCATTGAAGTCTATGGCGGTTTGCGAACTTTTACGCGAACCGAACATTACGCGGAAGTTCGTGAACCTAAAATCGGAGGTTCGGCCCCACTCTACAGCAGGGATGGGCTGCACCTTAATGGGGAGGGTGCAGCTGCATTGGGGGAGAAGATGGCTAAACGGTTGGAGGAGATTTTAAACTAGGATCTGGGGGGAGGCGGGAGGATAAAGTCTCAATATGTAGACAAGATAAGGTAAAAAGACAGTGGGAGCCTAACATTATGGGGGGTGGAGAGGGGGGTGGGGACAGTATAAAGATTAAGGAGGTTGGCAAAACTTCAAGTAGCCCATTTCATGTAAACAAAATTGGTAAATGTGGTGGTAAAAATATAAAGTGCATGGTAACCAACAGTGGTGCTCAGCAGAGCTCGAATATTCGAGTAGCTCGAATATTCGAGCTCTTTTTCAGCTATTCGAGCTCGGTATTCGAGCTCCGAATAGCTGGAGCTATTCGAATGGGCTATCCGAGTACACTCGAATAGCCCATTCACTATTCGAGCTATTCGAGCAACCCGGCGCTATTCGAGCTCGGTACCGAGCTCGAATAGCGTCATAGCCCAGATTGATGTCCTTAGAGCCAATCAGAGGGCTCCCAGGCCCTCTGACGGCAGCCAATCACAGAGGGCGACCCTGGCCAGCCCCTACCCTATAAATAGCGGCCGCCATGTTCCGTTTCTCCATGCTTGCCTGAGACTTGTACAGAGAGAGAGTTGCTCCTTTGTGCTTTGGCTTAGCAAGTGCTCTATTGTGATCATTTACCTAGCGTTTTTGCTCACCTACACCTGCCATATACACCTATATTGTTGTTAGTTAGATAGACATTGTATTTTAGTTAGTAGCTTGTGTGTTACATTAGAGACAGGCAGCTGCTGCAAGCTTACAGGTTTAGGCCTCAGGGGGGCCTTGCCTCTGTGGGCAGCTGTCCTCTGTTTATTTCTCTCATCTATACCAGTATTTCTGCTGTCCTTTACTAATAGTATTGTAGTTATACTGTACTAGGAGTAGGACACTCACTGACTGTCACTGTTTATAGGCTACTAGCTAGCTCCTGCGTGTGTGCACTCACTCACTGTCTGTGTGTACACACACTCTATTTCCTTCTGATTACTGATAGATTATTGTTAGTTAGTTGTACTTACTTACTACTTACTCTTACTGTACCCGTAGGGACACTCACTGTCACTGTTCATATAGGCTACTAGCTCCTGCGTGTGCGCACTGCACTCACTGTCTGAGTGTACACACACAACACACACTCTATTTCCTTCTGATCGCTGATTGATTATCGTAATTAGTTAGTTCTACTTACTGTTACTACTTACTCTTACTGTACTAGGAGTCTAGGACACTCAGTCACTGTCCATAGGCTACTAGCTCCTGCGTGCGGTCACTCACTGTCTGAGTGTACACAAACCACGCACACTATTTCCTTCTGATCGCTGATTGATTATTGTAATTAGTTAGTTCTACTTACTGTTACTACTTACTCTTACTGTACTAGGAGTCTAGGACACTCAGTCACTGTGTTCATAGGCTACTAGCTCCTGCGTGCGTGCACTCACTGTCTGAGTGTACACACACCCACACTCCATTTCCTTCTGATCGCTGATTGATTATTGTAATTAGTTAGTTCTACTTACTGTTACTACTTACTCTTACTGTACTAGGAGTCTAGGACACTCAGTCATTGTGTTCATAGGCTACTAGCTCCTGCGTGCGTGCACTCACTGTCTGAGTGTACACACACCCACACTCCATTTCCTTCTGATCGCTGATTGATTATTGTAATTAGTTAGTTCTACTTACTGTTACTACTTACTCTTACTGTACTAGGAGTCTAGGACACTCAGTCACTGTGTTCATAGGCTACTAGCTCCTGCGTGCGTGCACTCACTGTCTGAGTGTACACACACCCACACTCCATTTCCTTCTGATCGCTGATTGATTATTGTAATTAGTTAGTTCTACTTACTGTTACTACTTACTCTTACTGTACTAGGAGTCTAGGACACTCAGTCACTGTGTTCATAGGCTACTAGCTCCTGCGTGCGTGCACTCACTGTCTGAGTGTACACACACCCACACTCCATTTCCTTCTGATCGCTGATTGATTATTGTAATTAGTTAGTTCTACTTACTGTTACTACTTACTCTTACTGTACTAGGAGTCTAGGACACTCAGTCACTGTGTTCATAGGCTACTAGCTCCTGCGTGCGTGCACTCACTGTCTGAGTGTACACACACCCACACTCCATTTCCTTCTGATCGCTGATTGATTATTGTAATTAGTTAGTTCTACTTACTGTTACTACTTACTCTTACTGTACTAGGAGTCTAGGACACTCAGTCACTGTGTTCATAGGCTACTAGCTCCTGCGTGCGTGCACTCACTGTCTGAGTGTACACACACCCACACTCCATTTCCTTCTGATCGCTGATTGATTATTGTAATTAGTTAGTTCTACTTACTGTTACTACTTACTCTTACTGTACTAGGAGTCTAGGACACTCAGTCACTGTGTTCATAGGCTACTAGCTCCTGCGTGCGTGCACTCACTGTCTGAGTGTACACACACCCACACTCCATTTCCTTCTGATCGCTGATTGATTATTGTAATTAGTTAGTTCTACTTACTGTTACTACTTACTCTTACTGTACTAGGAGTCTAGGACACTCAGTCACTGTGTTCATAGGCTACTAGCTCCTGCGTGCGTGCACTCACTGTCTGAGTGTACACACACCCACACTCCATTTCCTTCTGATCGCTGATTGATTATTGTAATTAGTTAGTTCTACTTACTGTTACTACTTACTCTTACTGTACTAGGAGTCTAGGACACTCAGTCACTGTGTTCATAGGCTACTAGCTCCTGCGTGCGTGCACTCACTGTCTGAGTGTACACACACAACACACACTCTATTTCCTTCTGATCGCTGATTGATTATCGTAATTAGTTAGTTCTACTTACTGTTACTACTTACTCTTACTGTACTAGGAGTCTAGGACACTCAGTCACTGTGTTCATAGGCTACTAGCTCCTGCGTGCGTGCACTCACTGTCTGAGTGTACACACACCCACACTCCATTTCCTTCTGATCGCTGATTGATTATTGTAATTAGTTAGTTCTACTTACTGTTACTACTTACTCTTACTGTACTAGGAGTCTAGGACACTCAGTCACTGTGTTCATAGGCTACTAGCTCCTGCGTGCGTGCACTCACTGTCTGAGTGTACACACACCCACACTCCATTTCCTTCTGATCGCTGATTGATTATTGTAATTAGTTAGTTCTACTTACTGTTACTACTTACTCTTACTGTACTAGGAGTCTAGGACACTCAGTCACTGTGTTCATAGGCTACTAGCTCCTGCGTGCGTGCACTCACTGTCTGAGTGTACACACACAACACACACTCTATTTCCTTCTGATCGCTGATTGATTATCGTAATTAGTTAGTTCTACTTACTGTTACTACTTACTCTTACTGTACTAGGAGTCTAGGACACTCAGTCACTGTCCATAGGCTACTAGCTCCTGCGTGCGTGCACTCACTGTCTGAGTGTACACACACTAAATTTACTTGTGATTACTACTGATTATTGTAACTGTTAGTTGTACTTCCTGACTGTTACTACTTACTTACTGTACTAGGGGACACTCACTCAGTCACCTCACCAACCAACCCACTCCATTAAAGTACCCCACTTTTCACCCGCCCTTTTACAAAACTTTTGTCTATACGCCCAAAACATTTAAGATGTCTGGAAGTGGCAGCCAGCGCGGTTTGGGCAAGGGGAAGGGCAGCAAGGGAATCAGGAGGAGAGGGAGCAGCATTGTGGCAAGCCGCGGCCGCGGGCGCGCCACCATGCACAGTTCCGCAGCAGCAGCAGCAGCGTCAGTGGCTAACATTCCTCCCATAGCCACTGGCCGTGGACGCCTTGGGCGCCGCCCAGCAGGAGCATCTGCAACTCACGCTGCAGAGACACAGCAGCAGCAGCGTGTAGCACCTGCTCCCATTTTCCTCCAGCCGGGTCGGAAACGTCCCATTGAGGAAAAGGATGCAGACACTGTGGTGCAACTCATGACGGAGGATGAGCAGCCCGCCATCAGCTCTGCATCCGAGGCCTCCACCCTCACCACCACCACCACCACCACCACCACCCCTGTTCGCAGCAGCCGCCCAGCAGGGCCTGGGGAGGAGGCCAGTTCACCGTCAGTTGGCGACCTGTCATTCAGCAGTCTTTTGACCCCAGGCATCATGAGTCAATTGTCTGCTGTTGTTGGCGATTTTGAGGAGGAGATGCTGATGGGCACTTTGGGGGATGAGGGATTGGACAGCAAGACTGTGGCGACAGTCAAGCAGCCCATCCATGCATCAGGAGAGGAGTTTGGGGGGTCCTCATCCCAGCAGGACATGTTTCAGGAGGGGGAGGATGATGATGACCCGGTGACAGACAGAGACTGGGTGCCACCACCTCCAGGGGATGTCGTCCTCAGCAGCTCTGAGGAGGAGGAGGAGGATGCTCTTGTGGGCCTTGCAAGGAGGCGCATCATTGCAAGCATTGGCAGCAGCAGTAGGCAGGTCCCACAGCCTGCTGGTGTCTCAGGCTCAGCAGCAGCAGCAGCAGCATCTGCCAGTACCACCACCAGCCGCACCCAAGCCCTCCAAGCCCCACCCCCAACCACCACAGGGAGACAGGCAGCAGCGCTTCCATGCCGTAGGGGGATGTTTAAGTCACCAATCTGGCGATATTTCACCATGCCCACTGTGTACAGCAAGTACGCCACTTGCAACCACTGTCAGCGGAAGTTGAGCAGAGGTGCAGACCCCTTAAAGTTCTGCACCAGCTCGCTCATCAACCACCTTGCGGCTAAACATTTCCACCAGCATGAGGAGTTCCAGAGGCTGAAGGCATCTGGTGCTGGCAGTGGCACCACACCCATCACTGCACAGCCTTCAGCAGCAGCAGCAGCAACAGCAGCCACCCGCCCTCCTGCTCCTCCAGCAGCACCAGCAGGAGTGCGGAAACGCACTGCTCCTCCCCCCTCTGCAACTCCTGCCGCCGACACTGAGGCCTGTTCTGGCAGCCAGTCCTCAGTGGCCTCCTCTGCTGTGTCTGCTGATTCCCGTGTCAGCAAAAGGCCACGCCAGAGCCTTTTGAGCGAGTCCTTCCAGGGGGTGGTTAGGGCTCTGCCTCCCAGCAGCCGTCGCGTGCGGCAGCTGAACGGCTTGCTGGCACGGGCCATGTGCTCCCAACTCCTGCCGTACACGCTCGTGCAGGAGGGGAGCGACATTCGTGCGCTGCTTGCTTGCGCAGCCCCAGACTGGCAGCTCCCCAGCAGACACTTCTTTGCCCGCAAGGCCATTCCTGCACTGCACCGCTTTGTGATGGCCAATGTGGAGCGAGGGCTGGAGCACGCGGTTGGTGAAAGGGTCCACGTCACCATGGACTCCTGGAGCAGCCGCTTCGGGACAGGCCGCTACCTGTCCTTCACTGTCCACTGGGTCAGCTTGGTGGAAGGGGGTGAGGATGGGAGAGCAGCAGTGGGCACAGCAGCAGCAGCAACACAGTGGGTGGTGCCACCCCGCAGGGTCAGGGGAACTGCAGCAGGTTCCTCCGATCCTCTGCCATCCTCCGGCACACCTGGTCAAACCCCCCGCCTCAGCAGCAGCGTGAAGGCCCGCCACTGCCAAGCGCTGCTGCACTTGGTCAGCCTTGGGAAGACCAAGCTGACGGCAACCCATGTGTTGGCCAAACTCCAGGAGCAGGAGAGGATTTGGCTGACCCCCAGAGGCCTCAGAGTCGGAGAGGTGGTGGCCGACAATGGGGCCAATCTGGTTGCCGCAATAGACAGGGGAAACCTGACCCACATCCCCTGTCTTGCCCACGTGCTGAACCTGGTGGTGCAGAAGTTCCTGCGCACCTACCAGGGGATGGGCGAACTGCTGGAAACGGCAAGGAATGTTGTGCGTCACTTCCGGCGCTCGGCTGCAGCCTGTGCGAGCCTGGAAGACGTGCAAAAGGAGCTGGATCTGCCACGCCATCGGCTGATCCTTGACGTTCCGACTCGCTGGAACTCCACCCTGGCGATGTTGGAGCGTCTGGTTGAACAGAGGCACGCTGTCAAACAGTACCTTGCCCTGGCCACTGTTTCCGCAGCTCAGAGAAGGGACAAGACCAGCAACATCCCGTCCATCGTCCCCGATGATGACTGGAGGCACATGCAGCAGGTGTGCTTTGTGCTGGCTCCCTTCCTGCAGGCCACAAACATGGTGAGCAGGGACCATGCTATGGTCTGCGAGTGGGTGCCCCTGGTTTCTCTGCTGAACAGGGCCCTCGATGCTTTGCTGGAACAGGGAGCGGCAGCCTTGGACCAGCAGGAGCGGCAACCAGCTGCGCAGTCCACCTCTGAGGGGGAGGAGGAGGAGGACTTGGTGGAGGTCCCTGACCTGGCTGCTGATGAGGGGGATCAGCACAGCGCAGCTGAGTTGGTGCGGGGGTGGAGAGAGGATGAGGCGGCAGAGGAGGAGGATGAGGACAGCACTGACGTCGATGTGCCAGCAGACGTGGCCCGCCTCTTCCCAATGGCAGCGCACATGCTGACGTGCCTGCGCAGGGACCCCAGGGTGATCCAGATGAAGCAGAGGGAGGACATCTGGATCAGCATGATGTTGGACCCACGCCTCAAGGGGAAGTTGAGCCAGTTCCTGCCGCCTGCAGGAGGAGACCCAGCGCAACAAATAAGGAGCTTGCAGCAGGCCCTTGTTGAGCGCTTGGAGGAAGCCTTCCCCCAGCCTTCCACCCCCACTGTCCAGCAGCGAGCACAGAGGCAGCAGCAGGTGCCTGCATCCAGCAGCAGCAAGCGCCCCACAGACCTGCTGTCTCTCAGCCACGAGCTCTACAGGACTGTAGAGGCTCCGGCAGCAGTGACTAGAGAGGAGATGCATGCAGCAGCATCCTCCTCCGGTCACAGCCAGCGCCTGACCCGCATGGTGGCTGACTACATGGGGTCGTACAGCGGGCTTGACAGCGATGCCCCTGTTGATCCCATGGAGTATTGGGTCAAGCGCATGGAGATCTGGAGCGAGCTGGCGCAGTACGCCCTGGAAGTGCTGTCCTGCCCCCCTTCCAGCGTGCTGTCCGAGCGCTGCTTCAGTGCAGCTGGTGGCGTGGTCACCGAGAAACGCTCACGTCTGTCTCACAAGTCTGTGGACAGACTGACGTTTCTCAAGATGAACCAGGCGTGGGTGGAAGGCGAGTTCCTGGCCCCTGTTGTCGGCGAGAGGGGGACATGAACTGGCTGCCGGAACCATCGTTAATGTGCCTTACCACCCTTTACCACCTCCTGGCTCCTGCTCACTAAGCCAGCCTGGTTCACTTTGACTATTACGTCGCCTGCAGCCACACATTTTACACCTACAGTGGGCTGCTGTGTACTGCCCTTCTGCTGTCTGTCTGTGTTTCCCACTGCCAGGGTACACAGAATTACCTTCTTCTGCTGCCACTCTGCCACCAGCTATTACGTCAAACAATAGCTATATTGGTTGCAAAACCAAAACCAAACAAACCATTAAAAAAAAAAAAAAAAGGTTTAATTTTTCTGAGGTGCCCGGGTTGAAAACTGTGTTGTCCCAGTTGTGTATTGGACACAATGTGGGCTGCACGACCGCTGTCTGGGACCTCCTGTTGTGTTTATTTACAGCCCTGGTATCACCGCTAGGTACCAGGGCTATTATGTCACGCTGCCTACCTGCTGCCACACTCACACTGCTCCTCCATACCTCCTCCTGCTGCTGCTGCTGCTGTCTGTCTGTGTTTCCCACTGCCAGGGTACACAGATGATTTACCTTCTGCTGCCACTCTGCCACCAGCTATTACGTCAAACAATAGCTGCTCGCCTACTCCTCCATTCCTCCTCCTGCTGCTGCTGTCTGTCTGTGTTTTCCACTGCCAGGGTACACAGAATTACCTTCTTCTGCTGCCACTCTGCCACCAGCTATTACGTCAAACAATAGCTATATTGGTTGCAAAACCAAAACCAAACAAACCATTAAAAAAAAAAAAAAAAAAGGTTTAATTTTTCTGAGGTGCCCGGGTTGAAAACTGTGTTGTCCCAGTTGTGTATTGGACACAATGTGGGCTGCACGACCGCTGTCTGGGACCTCCTGTTGTGTTTATTTACAGCCCTGGTATCACCGCTAGGTACCAGGGCTATTATGTCACGCTGCCTACCTGCTGCCACACTCACACTGCTCCTCCATACCTCCTCCTGCTGCTGCTGCTGCTGTCTGTCTGTGTTTCCCACTGCCAGGGTACACAGATGATTTACCTTCTGCTGCCACTCTGCCACCAGCTATTACGTCAAACAATAGCTGCTCGCCTACTCCTCCATTCCTCCTCCTGCTGCTGCTGTCTGTCTGTGTTTCCCACTGCCAGGGTACACAGAATTACCTTCTTCTGCTGCCACTCTGCCACCAGCTATTACGTCAAACAATAGCTATATTGGTTGCAAAACCAAAACCAAACAAACCATTAAAAAAAAAAAAAAGGTTTAATTTTTCTGAGGTGCCCGGGTTGAAAACTGTGTGGTCCCAGTTGTGTATTGGACACAATGTGGGCTGCACGACCGCTGTCTGGGACCTCCTGTTGTGTTTATTTACAGCCCTGGTATCACCGCTAGGTACCAGGGCTATTATGTCACGGCGAGCTGCCTGCCTCATTGACTGCCTGCTGCCATACACTCATCCTCCTCCTCCTGCTGCTGAATTTACCTCCTGCTGTCTTTGTGTTTCCACTGCCAGGGAGCACATACAATGGCGCTTCCAACATGCGTGCGCCCACCAGCTATTTGTTACGCTCAAAAATAGCTGCATTTCTTTAAAAAAAAATTGAAAAGAGAAATACGTGAAGAAGAAGAAGACGATATTGAAAAAGAAGGAGAAGGAGAAGATGAAGATGAAGAAGAAGATGAAGAAGATGATGAAGAAGAAGATGAAAAAGAAGAAGAAGATGAAAAAGAAGAAGAAGATGAAGAAGAAGAAGATGAAGAAGAAGAAGATGAAGAAGAAGAAGAAGAAGATGAAGAAGAAGAAGAAGATGAAGAAGATGATGAAGAAGATGATGAAGATGATGAAGAAGATGAAGAAGATGAAGAAGAAGAAGAAGAAGAAGAAGAAGAAGATGAAGAAGAAGAAGATGAAGAAGAAGAAGAAGATGAAGATGAAGATGAAGAAGAAGAAGATGAAGAAGATGAAGATGAAGAAGAAGAAGAAGATGAAGATGAAGAAGAAGAAGAAGATGAAGAAGATGAAGAAGAAGAAGATGATGAAGAAGACAATATAGAAGAAGAAGAAGAAGATATAGAAGAAGAAGATCGAGAAGAAGAAGAAGAAAGATAAAGAAGAAGAAGAACAAGTATATACAGTAACACTACTGAACAAAATTAAGGACACAACTTCTCTTTCCACATTTTTTTTTAAAGGAACATCCCCACATAATCACTTGCTGTTGTTACTTGGAAAAAAAGATGTTTCTTGCATCATTCACCCTCAAAACAAGTGTTGGAAGCTATTTAAGGCCAATTCGAATAGTCAGCTCGAATAGTGAGCTCGAATACCGACTCGAATAGTGAGCTCGAAGTCCGAGGTCGAATCGAATAGTAAAAATTATTCGACTCGAATATTCGACTGACCTCGAATAATTTACTATTCGAATTCGACCAAACTCGAATTTTAAAAAGGGGTATTTGAGCATCACTAGTAACCAATGCTCGGAGCCTTGCAAATAAAATAGACGAACTAGAGTTCATTCTGAATGACAAAGGCTATGACATTGTGGGAATAACCGAGACATGGATGGATGAAAGCCATGACTGGATAGCTAATTTAAAAGGATACAATGTGTTTAGGAGGGATAGAACAGGGAAAAAAGGTGGAGGGGTTTGTCTCTTTGTTAAGAATTCTTTTACAGCTGTCCTCAACGATGAGATGGAAGAAGATTGCGAAGATGGGGAGTCCGTTTGGGTAAATATTCATGGTGGAAATAAAAGTTGCCAATTGCTTATTGGGGTATGCTACAGACCACCTCATATTAATGAAGCTGCAGAACTGCGATTACTACAGCAGATTGAAAAAGCTGCAAGTAAAAATGAGGTCATAGTTATGGGCGACTTCAACTTTCCATACATTGACTGGGGTATTGAGGCTACCCATTCTGGTAAAAGCAGCAGATTTCTGGCAGCACTACAGGACAATTACTTGACTCAAATGGTAACGGAACCAACTAGGGGGAATGCGTTACTGGATCTGATCATTATTTAAGAACGGCAAAAATTAGATCCAGGAAATTATAGACCTGTAAGCTTAACATCAGTTGTATGCAAACTATTTGAGGGGTTACTAAGAGATACTATACATGACTTCATAGTAGAAAATAATCTTATTTCTCAGCATCAACATGGGTTTACTAAAGACAGGTCCTGTTTGACTAACATGCTCAGCTTTTATGAGGTAGTGAATGCTAATATGGATATTGGGAATGCTGTAGATGTGATATACTTGGATTTTGCAAAGGCCTTCGACACTGTTCCCCACAAAAGTCTGGTGCAAAAGTTGAGGATGCAAGGACTGGGGAAGAATCTGTGTGCATGGATAGGGAACTGGCTAATGGACAGAAAACAAAGGGTTGTGGTCAATGGATCGTACTCAAAATGGGAGACTGTTAGCAGTGGGGTTCCACAGGGGTCTGTACTGGGTCCAGTGCTCTTCAATTTATTTATTAATGACCTAGTAGATGCAGTAGTGAGCAATGTTGCTATTTTTGCAGATGATACAAAATTGTGCAGAATCATCAACTCTCAGGAAGATAGTGTCATATTGCAACAGGATCTGGATAGGCACATACATGGCAGATGAAAGTCAATGTTGAAAAATATAAAGTCATGCATTTTGGTCGTACCAATGGTCTAGCACCATACAAAATAAATGGGATACAGTTGGGGATATCAAACTTGGAGAAGGACTTAGGAGTACTCATCGACAACAAGTTAAATAATCACACTCAATGCCAAACCGCTGCAGCTAAAGCTAACAAAAGTTTGGGATGCATTAAAAGGGAAATAAAAACTCGAGATGCTAGCATAATATTGCCCCTGTTTAACTCTCTAGTAAGGTCACATCTGGAATATGGAATTCAGTTCTGGGCACCACATTACAGGAAAGATATTGCAGTTTTAGAGCAGGTGCAGAGATGAGCAACAAAATTGATACGTGGGATGGAAGGTCTCACTTACCAAGAAAGGTTAGATAAACTGGGTTTATTTAGTCTAGAGAAAAGACGCCTTAGAAGGGATCTAATTAACATGTATAAATACATCAGAGGGCAATATAAAAGCTTGGCAGATGAGCTTTTTGTCCCTAGGCCATCTCAAAGGACTAGAGGACATGATCTGCGCATGGAGGAAAAACATTTTAGCCATTTATTTAGAAAAGGGTTCTTTACAGCATTTAAAGGGGGCTTAGAAGCTTTCCTTGCGTTGAAAGACATCCATGGCTACAATTACTAGGTAATGCCTAATGATGTTGATCCAGGGATTTTATGTGATTGCCATCTGGAGTCGGGAAGGAATTTTTTCCTTTTGGGGCTAATTGGACCATGCCTTGTAAGGGTTTTTCGCTTTCCTCTGGATCAACAGGGATATGTGAGGGAGCAGGCTGGTGTTGTACTTTGTTCTCTGGTTGAACTCGATGGACTTATGTGTTTTTTCATCCCAAATAACTACTGTATGTAACTATGTAACACTGCACGTGTGTGGCTCTTTGCCAGTGTGCTCTGTCTGTGCACTATCACACAGACACTGAGAGTGCTGTAACACTTCAAACACAATACAGTGATAATAATACAGGCCCTGGAGCACTATTGTGCTTGTAGTGGGCACTGGGCACAATGGTGGGTGCCTGTGGGCTGTGGAGTGTCGCACACACAAAAAAATAAAAAAAAAATCAGCAGAAGGATGAAGTAGCCCTCAGAAGGGCTTTTTGGGATGATTAAACATCTATCAGCCAGCGAGGATCAAAATAAACAAGCCTAGCTAACACGTTCCCTATCTCCAACAAGCTCTGTCCCTTCCTCTCACTATTCCAGCCAAAGACAGACTGGAACATGGCAGGCGAGCGTTTTTATAGGGGGTGGGGGGGGGGGGCATGGTCCATGAGGGAGTGCAGGCAGATTGGCTGCCATGTGCCTGCTGACTTTGATATAAGGGGTCAACGTTTAGCAGCGAGCACGAATACCTGATCTTCGCCGAAAAGTACTTGCCGGCGAACTATTTGGGCCATCTCTATTAAAAGACTGTTGGATGTTGTTTAATCTGGAATACTGAACACAGAGTGAGTGGACCAGGTCAACCTCAGGTGAATGAACAGCTTTCTATAAACCAGCTTGCTCTGTTTACAGAAAAACAAGATGAAAGAGTGAGACCCTGTTGAGCAAACCAGCATCTGACATTATCTGGAATGGCCTTACCATTGGGGATAGAAACCATCAGGAACTGGTCAAACAACCAGCAGGGGCTGGCCAACAAAACTGGTGTTATCTGATTTCAAAGAATGGGACCCTTGACGCCATAATAAACAAAAGGGATAATAGAAGTTCTCATGGGAACAATATGATTGCTCATCTTATCAGATGGGCAATACCCCAACAGAGTTTATATCTGTCTTGTTTATGCCTGAGGCAGTTTCTGTGAAAAGAAGGGTCACCTTTCAGACACAAACACCTGTGTGATCAGGGTGCCCCCTGGTGTCCCAGGACTTCATGAGTAAGCTTATAACGCTACCTAGAGGTCCAAAGAAGATATAAATGGGAATCAACCTGTGCTACAGGGAGGCGGAATGCTACCTGAGCTAGGGGTGGTTGTATGGGTGTGTGTATGTGAATGAGTGAACTTCACGACTATTTAAAAATTAATCCTAAGGCAGAGCAAAAGATTCCATCAGCAGAGAGAGCAGAGAGGTTTGCTCAAGGTAACATCATCTTGGACATGTCTTGTCACAAAGTTGAGAATCACACTGGACCAGCAACTCCTGGCTGCTCTGAACAAGCAAGTGGATCAGTGGCTGACCCCGAACCAACTGGAGATCAGAAATGTGGTGTGTGACAACAATGGCAGCAATCTGATTTTGGCTTTGAGTTTGAGCAGATTGACACATGTGCCCTGCATGGCACATTTGCTGAATCTTATAATCCAAAGATTTGTGTGTAAGTTCTCAGGCTTACAGGAGGTCCTGAGGCAGTCCAGAATGGTGAGTGGGCATTTCAGGCATTCCTACACAGCAATGACGCGCTTGTCCAATATTCAGCGCAGAAAGAACTTGCCAGTGAGGCGCTTGATTTGCGATAGCCCGACTGAATGGAATTCAACACTCCTCATGTTTGTCCCCCTGCTACAACAGGAGAAAGCCATCAACGAGTATCTGTACAGCTACGGTGCTAGAGCGGGCTCTGGGGAGCTGGGGATTTTCTTGACAAGGTACTGGACACTCATGCGTACTGCCTGCAGGCTCATGCGTCCATTTGAGGAGGTGACAAACCTGGTGAGGCGCAGCGAAGGTGTCATCAGCGACCTGATCCCATATGCTTTTTCTTCATGGAGCATAGAGTGGTGGATCAAGCTGTAGAGGAGCATGAACCGGAAGAGGAGAAAGAGTGGTAACAATCATCAGCAGAACCAGATTTGTCGACAACACAGAGTAGGGGGGAGGAGGAGGCGTCATCTGGGGAAGAGAAGTCAGAGGAGGAAGGTGCCTTTGAGGAGGAGGTGGAAGAACAACCGCAGCAGGCGTCGCAGGGGGCTTGTGCTGCTCACCTTTCCCGTGGTATTGTTCATGCCTGGGGGAGGAGGAGAACTTAAGTGACATCACTGAGGAAGAGCAGGAGAAGATGACTAGTAGGACGGCATCCAACCTTGTGCAGATGGGGTCTTTCATGCTGTCCAGCCTGTTGAGGGACCCCCGCATAAAAAGGCTCAAGGGGAATGACCTGTACTGGGTGGCAACGCTACTAGACCCTCGGTATAAGCACAAAGTGGTGGAGATGTTACCAAATTACCAGAAGGCAGAAAGGATGCAGTATTTGCACAACAAGCTGGCAAGTATGCTTTACAGTGCGTTTAAAGGTGATGTCACAGCACAATGGAAAAAGTTGCCAGTAATCCTCCTCCTTACATGTCCACGCAGGCAAGGACAGGATGCTCTAGCGATCAGATGGTGATGTCAAACATGCGGACTTTCCTTAGTCCAACTCCTCGCCTCATCCCTTCAGGATCCACCCTCCAACGACGCCTCCACCGGCAGATAGCCAAATACCTGGCCTTAAGTGCGGTTATAGACACTCTGAGCAGCGATAAACCCCTGAACTACTGGGTGCGCAGGCTTGACCTGTGGCCAGAGCTGTCACAATTTACCATCAAACTTCTGGCTTGCCCCGCCTCAAGTGTCCTATCAGAAAGGACCTTCAGCGCAGCTGGAGGCATTGTCACTGACAAGAGAAGTCGCCTAGGTCAAAAAAGTGTTCAGCACCTCACCTTTATTAAAATGAATAAGGCATAGATCCTGGAGGGCTACTGCCTGCCCGAAGACTAAGTCAGTCCCCACACAGCATCTCTGCCTGCAGGCTGCTTGACTGACTTCTCCGCCACCACCAACAGGGTCCCGGACTCCAGGTGGATTTCTGAATTTTTAAGGCCGCTGCTAGCAGTGGCCACTACCAAAAAGAATAATAATTTTTCTGGTGTGTGTACATGCCTAATTTTTCTGGCTGCACTGCGGCTGCAAAAATAAAACAAAAGGCATGTATATGTGTCAGTTCCCCTTCATGGTCATTACCGCGGTGAAGGAGCTTGCACATCACAATGAAGCAATGATCTATATGAGTGTGTTGGGGGGCACACCCAAGATAATAAGGTCATTGCTTCATTGTGGACAGAGCAAATTCGATCAGCTGGAAAGCTGAGCTACCTCAGCCCGACCATATGGGCTGGAAAACCTCCACCGTCTGCACTCTTCAAAAGTACTAAAGCGGGTCTTTAACTGCGGGATCTCATAATTCTGAACTGTGCCGAGCTGTCTGACACTCCATGATCTCGGTACAACACCTCAACCTTCTCTGGCAGCTCATCCTTGTGGAACTAGTGGAGAGAGATGCCACAAGGTACAGCTTCAAGCCATCCATAACATCCTGATGTGGAAGCTGAAAGGCTACAAAGTAGCAGTGGGTCAGAATTAATTTATGTTGGCCACACCAGCCGGTCAGGCAAAAATTTAGGTTGGCCCCCCCTCACAACAAAGCCTGTCACTGAACGGAAACTTCGGCTGACATCATGGTAGATCCATACCGATCACCATCACATTTTTCTGGGGAATAAATTGTCCACTCCCCAATTGGCTTTAGACTATGATACATGCATTACATGATATAGACATATGACTAAAGTAGGGACTAGATTGTGAGCCCCCTCTGAAGGACATAGCGAGAATGACTACGGTAGGGACTAGAGTGAGAACCCCTCTGAGGGACAGATAGTGAAAAAAAAGACAATATACTGAGTAAAGTGCTGCGTTATGTCGGTGCTACATAAAATACTTAAATAAATAAAAGTAGTACTAGTGGAGAACAGCCACAAGGTACAGCTTCAAGCCATCCATAATATCTTGATGTGGAAGCTGAAAGGCTACGTAGAAGTAGCAGTGGGTCAGAATAAATTAATGTTGGCCCCCACACAACTAAGCCTGTCACTGAACGGGAACTCCTGCCGGCATCATGGTAGATCCATTCCGATTACCATCACATTTTTCCAGGATGAAAAAATAAATGTCCACTCCCCACTCCATCTTGGTACACCACAATCTTCTCTGGCAAAGCATGATTTACCTTGTAGTACTTCTGGACAGCCATCACTACACAAACATTGCCGCTGATATTTTATGAACTGAGAGTGATATATATATACATACAGTGGCTTGCAAAAGTATTCGGCCCCCTTGAAGTTTTCCACATTTTGTCACGTTACTGCCACAAACATGAATACATTTTATTGGAATTCCACATGAAAGATTAATACAAAGTGGTGTACAGCAGTGCTGCTCATCAGGATACCGGATATCCGAATAGACTCGGATATCCGAACTTTTTAGGCCTATCCGATCGGATCCGGATTCCGGATAGCTGGACGGAAATCCGGATAGCTCTATGCGGATAGTTGGTCGCATAACCCGGATATCCGCGGATACCGATCGGATATCCGAATCCGGGTACTGTAACCATGGACATGATGTCCATGACGTCATTCAGCCAATCAGAGCGCTCCCAGCCTAAGCCCAAGCACCCAATCACAGAGGGGAACCTTGGCCAGTCCCTCCTGTATATAAGGAGGGGGGCATGTTAAGAATCTCGTCCTTGCTTTGTGACTGCCACTGAGATAGTTTGTCCAGTGTGTTTGGCTGAAGCAAGTACATTATCCCAGTGATAACCCAGCGTTTTAACACTAAAACACCTTCTGGTTTTACTGTTTTACTGTGTTGTAGTTAGCTTAGCTAGTCTGTGTAATTTGTTAGTGTCAGTCAGTCTTGTCAGTCAGTCTTTCAGCTGCAGCAGCTGCCTGTGCCTGCTACTAGGTCCTGGGTCTTTGTGTGTGCTGTGTCTGTGTGCACACACTCCAGGCTCCTTGCTGCTGGCTGGGCTGCTATTATTACTGCTACTAGGTCCTGTGTCTTTGTGTGTGCTGTGTCTGTGTGCACACACTCCAGGCTCCTTGCTGCTGGCTGGGCTGCTATTACTACTGCTACTGTGGTTTTATATTGTGTAGTTGCAGACAGTGCTAGTACTACAGATTATTGCTGCTGTGCTGCTGCTGAGTGAGCAGTGTCAGTGTGTTTAGTTGTTGTACTCCTGTCTGTCAATCTGCTGATCATTTCCAAGCCCGCCGCCAATAAAAAAAGTGCACCAAGTACCCCACACACATCATCTGTGACGTCGACTCATCAGTGACAGTGAGTCTTGTACTATGTCTGGCACTGGCAGTGTGAGACGGGGGAGGGGCAAGGCCAGAAGGAGAGTGAGCAACATTGCGGCCTCTGGCAGCAGTTCTGCCGCATCAGTCATTCCGCCGCTACCCACTGGCAGTCACGCTGCAGAGACGCAGCAGCGTGTTGCGTCAATTTTCAAGCAGGGTCAGCGGCGCAGATTGGAGGAGAAGGACGCCGCGTCTGTGATGCAGCAGATGGCGCATGACGAGGAGCAAGCCAGTGACAGTGAGGCCACCACCACCAGCCCTAGCCCTAGAGAAAATATTCTCAGCAAAATTGGCTTTACAGAAGAGTCTGAGATGCTGACAGTAATTGTTGGGGGGGAGCCCGTCCATGATGTGTCAGCAGAAGAGGAGTTTGAGGCGGGCTCATCATCCCAGCAGTTTTACGAAGGGGAGTTTGATGATGAGGTGAAGGACCCGGACTACCAGCGACCGGAGGGGCATGTCAGCTCTGACTCTGAGGAGGAGGAGTCAGTGTGTATGGCACGCAGGTTGAGCATTGCAGGGATTGGCAGGAGCAGCAGTGGGCATGGAGTACGTGACCCGCAGGCTGCTGCTCCATCTGTCAGTGGCACGACTACCACCAGCCGCACCACTCAACCCCAGGCCCCAACCACCACCGGGAGAAAATCCACAGCAGCATCCCGTTCTGAGCCACGTAAGGGAAAACTCCAATCCCCAATATGGCAGTTTTTCCATCTGCCCTCACTGGATAGCAAATTTGTAACATGCAAATTATGCCATGTGAAGCTGAGCAGAGGGTCTCACCCCTCCAGTTATGGCACCTCCAGCTTCATCAACCATCTGGGCAATAAGCACAAACCTGAGCATCAGGAATTCAAGCTGCTGAAGGAAGCTGGCGCTGGCCCTTGCAGAGGTCAGAGCACTATAACCAGCTTTGCCACTCCTGCTGACACTGAGGCCTGTTCAGGCAGCCAGTCCTCCTCAGTGGTCTCCTCTGTTCCCTCCTCAGCTTCCCGTGCAAGCCTAAAACGCCCCCACCACCAGACCCTGCTGAGTGACTCTTTTGTGGTCAGGGCTCAGCCTCCCGGCAGCCGTCGCATACGCCAGCTGAACGGCTTGCTTACACGGGCCTTGTCCTCCCAGCTCCTCCCGTACTCGTTTGTGCAGGAGGGGAGCCGGATGCGTGCGCTCCTGCAGTGCGCAGCGCCGGATTGGCCAATCCCCAGCCGGCACTACTTCGCACGCAAGGCCATCCCAGCACTGCACTGCTTTGTAAAGGCCAACGTGGAGCGTGGGCTGGATCATGCGCTTGGTGCGCGCGTCCATGTGACAATGGACTCATGGAGCAGCCGGTTCGGGACAGGCCGCTATTTGTCCTTCACCGCGCACTGGGTCAGTTTGGTGGAAGGGGGTGAAGAGGAGACAGCAGCATCATCACCACGGTGGGTGGTGCCACCCCGCAGCAGGGTCAGGGGAAGTGCAGCAGCTTCCAGCTCTGATCCGGTTCCATCCGCCGCCAAACAACCCCGCCTCAGCAGCAGCGTGAAGGCCCACCACTGCCAAGCGCTGCTGCAGATGGTCACGGTGGGCAAGAACAAGCTGACGGCAGACCACGTCTTGGCCAAGCTCCGAGAGCAAGAGAGGAGTTGGCTGACCCCCAGAGGCCTCAGAGTCGGAGAGGTGGTGGCCGACAATGGTGCAAACTTGGTTGCCGCCATCCAGCGGGGAAACCTCACCCACATCCCCTGTCTGGCCCACGTCCTGAACCTAGTGGTGCAGAAATTCCTGCACACCTACCAGGGGATGGACACTCTTTTGGGAGCGGCAAGGAAAACGGTGGGTCATTTTCGCCGCTCGGGTGGTGCCACAGCGACCCTTACAGCCGTGCAGATGGAGCTGAACCTCCCACAGCACCGCCTCATTATAGACGTTCCAACACGCTGGAATTCCACCCTGGCGATGTTGGAACGTCTGGTTGAACAGAGGCGGGCTGTCAACCTGTACCTGGCCAGAGCCACCATGGATGCCAACTTGTTGGGGACCGGCACCACCCACCTCCCAGACATCATCCGCCCTGCTGAGTGGGGAAAAATGCAGCTGGTGTGCTTTGTGCTGGCACCCTTCCTGGAGGCCACCAACATGGTCAGCCGGGACCATGCGTCGCTGTGTGAGTGGTTGACCATTGTGTGCATGCTGGACAAGGCCCTCGATGCTCTGCTGGAAGTGGGAGAGGAAGCCTTGATCCAGCAGCAGGAGCAGCAGCAGCACACTTCACAGTCCACCTCTGTGCAGCAGGAGGAGGATTCGGAGGAGTTGGAGGAGGACTTGGAGGAGTTGGAGGTCCCTGACCTTGAAGAGGAGGGGGCACAGCGGAGTGCAGCTGCAGTAGTGCGGGGGTGGAGAGAGCAAGATGAGGCTCCGGAATCAGAGGAGGACGACAGCACTGTCAGCGGTGCAGAAGATGATAGGTCAGCAGAGATGGCAGCCCTCTTCCCCATGGCAGTGCACATGCTGCAGTGCCTGCGCAAAGACCCAAGGGTGAAGGAGATGAGTGCTCGGGAGGACATCTGGATCACCCTGATGCTGGACCCACGGCTGAAGGGGAAGCTGGCTCAGTTCCTGCCTGTAGGAGGAGACCCTGTGCGCCGAATCAGGGACTTGCAGCGGATTCTGGTTCGGCGCTTGGAGGAAGCCTTCCCCCGGACTCCCACCCCCCCTGCTGTCTCAGTCCAGCCAGCACAGCAGCAGGTGCCTGCATCCAGCATCAGCAGGCGCCCAACAAACCTGCTGTCTCTGACAAAGGCGCTCTATGCCACACCAGTACCGCTGCCTACAGAGGAGGTGCCTGCAGCAGCATCCGGCTCTCAAAGCCAGAACCAGCACCTGACCCGGATGGTGGCCGACTATATGGGGTCCTATAGCGGGCTTGACACCGACACCCCTGTGGACCCCTTGGAGTACTGGGTGAAGCACCTGGATATCTGGGGCGAGCTGGCGCAATACGCCCTGGAAGTGCTGTCCTGCCCGCCTTCCAGCGTTATGTCGGAAAGGTGCTTCAGTGCGGCCGGTGGCGTGGTCACTGAGAAGCGCTCTTGTCTGTCAGGCCAGTCTGTGGACAGACTGACTTTTTTAAAGATGAACGAGGCTTGGGCAATTGGTGAGTTCCTGGCCCCTGTTGTTGGCAAGAGGGGGAAATGAAGTGGCTGAGTGGTTATCACTATGCCTGCTTGCTGCTTAACCACCCTTTACCACCACAACCTCCTGACTCCATCTTCATGAAGCCAGGTTCTTATTTTTTGAACTGTGCCGTGGTACCTGCCATGGTCAACTATGTAAACACAATAGCTGTGTAATTTTTTTGGAGGTGTCTGTGCTGTGCGAGTTGTGGGGAGGCCCCAACTGCGTCAGTACGACCACTTCCTGGAACCTCTCCTAATTTTTTACTGTGCCGTGGTACCTACAACAGTGCCATGGTCAACTATGTAAACACAATAGCTGTGTAATTTTTTTGGAGGTGTCTGTGCTGTCCGAGTTGTGGGGCCCCAACTGTGGCAGTACGACCGACCGCTTCCTGGAACCTCTCCTAATTTTTTACTGTGCCGTGGTACCTACAACAGTGCCATGGTCAACTATGTAAACACAATAGCTGTGTAATTTTTTTGGAGGTGTCTGTGCTGTCCGAGTTGTGGGGCCCCAACTGTGGCAGTACGACCGACCGCTTCCTGGAACCTCTCCTAATTTTTTACTGTGCCGTGGTACCTACAACAGTGCCATGGTCAACTATGTAAACACAATAGCTGTGTAATTTTTTTGGAGGTGTCTGTGCTGTCCGAGTTGTGGGGCCCCAACTGCGTCAGTACGACCGACCGCTTCCTGGAACCTCTCCTAATTTTTTACTGTGCCGTGGTACCTACAACAGTGCCATGGTCAACTATGTAAACACAATAGCTGTGTAATTTTTTTGGAGGTGTCTGTGCTGTCCGAGTTGTGGGGCCCCAACTGCGGCAGTACGACCGACCGCTTCCTGGAACCTCTCCTAATTTTTTACTGTGCCGTGGTACCTACAACAGTGCCATGGTCAACTATGTAAACACAATAGCTGTGTAATTTTTTTGGAGGTGTCTGTGCTGTCCGAGTTGTGGGGCCCCAACTGTGGCAGTACGACCGACCGCTTCCTGGAACCTCTCCTAATTTTTTACTGTGCCGTGGTACCTACAACAGTGCCATGGTCAACTATGTAAACACAATAGCTGTGTAATTTTTTTGGAGGTGTCTGTGCTGTCCGAGTTGTGGGGCCCCAACTGCGTCAGTACGACCGACCGCTTCCTGGAACCTCTCCTAATTTTTTACTGTGCCGTGGTACCTACAACAGTGCCATGGTCAACTATGTAAACACAATAGCTGTGTAATTTTTTTGGAGGTGTCTGTGCTGTCCGAGTTGTGGGGCCCCAACTGCGTCAGTACGACCGACCGCTTCCTGGAACCTCTCCTAATTTTTTACTGTGCCGTGGTACCTACAACAGTGCCATGGTCAACTATGTAAACACAATAGCTGTGTAATTTTTTTGGAGGTGTCTGTGCTGTCCGAGTTGTGGGGCCCCAACTGCGGCAGTACGACCGACCGCTTCCTGGAACCTCTCCTAATTTTTTACTGTGCCGTGGTACCTACAACAGTGCCATGGTCAACTATGTAAACACAATAGCTGTGTAATTTTTTTGGAGGTGTCTGTGCTGTCCGAGTTGTGGGGCCCCAACTGCGGCAGTACGACCGACCGCTTCCTGGAACCTCTCCTAATTTTTTACTGTGCCGTGGTACCTACAACAGTGCCATGGTCAACTATGTAAACACAATAGCTGTGTAATTTTTTTGGAGGTGTCTGTGCTGTCCGAGTTGTGGGGCCCCAACTGCGGCAGTACGACCGACCGCTTCCTGGAACCTCTCCTAATTTTTTACTGTGCCGTGGTACCTACAACAGTGCCATGGTCAACTATCTAAACACAATAGCTGTGTAATTTTTTTTGGAGGTGTCTGCTGTCCGAGTTGTGGGGAGGCCCCAACTGCGTCAGTACGACTGCTTCCTGATACCACTCTGATGTTGATTGACAGCCATTTTTTTAGGGGGGGGGGATTTTAAGTCCACTCCCCACATCATCAGTGTTTCCATTTTCAAAATTATGATGCTACATGCCTCATATACCCTAAAAAACCTTTTTAAAGCAATTTAAAGGCCACTTCCGGGATTAAACACGGATATCCGAATCCGATCGGATACTAGGGTCGGATATCCGAATCGGATTCGGATCGGAAAATTTTGAATTCGGATATCCGACCCGGATCGGATAGCGGGGTATCCGGATCCGAATCGGATCCGGATTTTGAAAAGGGGTATCCGAGCAGCACTGGTGTACAGGTGAGAAGTGGAACGGAAATCATACATGATGCCAAACATTTTTTACAAAAAAATAACTGTAAAGTGGGGTGTGCGTAATTATTCGGCCCCTTTTGGTCTGAGTGCAGTCAGTTGCCCATAGACATTGCCTGATGAGTGCTAATGACTAAATAGAGTGCATCTGTGTGTAATCTAATGTCAGTACAAATACAGCTGCTCTGTGACGGCCTCAGAGGTTGTCTAAGAGAATATTGGGAGCAACAACACCATGAAGTCCAAAGAACACACCAGACAGGTCAGGGATAAAGTTATTGAGAAATTTAAAGCAGGCTTAGGCTACAAAAAGGTTTCCAAAGCCTTGAACATCCCACGGAGCACTGTTAAGCGATCATTCAGAAATGGAAGGGGTATGGCAAAACTGTAAACCTACCAAGACAAGGCCTTCTACCTAAACTTACAGGCCGAACAAGGAGAGCGCTGATCAGAAATGCAGTCAAGAGGCCCATGGTGACTCAGGAAGAGCTACAGAGATCTACAGCTCAGGTGGGGGAATCTGTCCATAGGACAACTATTAGTCATGCACTGTACAAAGTTGGCCTTTATGGAAGAGTGGCAAAAAGAAAGGCATTGTTAACAGAAAGCATAAGAAGTCCCGTTTGCAGTTTGCCACAAGCCATGTGGGGGACACAGCAAACATGTTGATGAAGGTGCTTTGGTCAGATGAGACCCAAATGGAACGTTTTGGCCAAAATGCAAAACGCTATGTGTGACGGAAAATGAACACTGCACATCTCTCTGAACACACCATCCCCACCGTCAAATATGGTGGTGGCAGCATCATGCTCTGGGGGTGCTTCTCTTCAGCAGGGACAGGGAAGCTGGTCGGAGTTGATGGGAAGATGGATGGAGCCATATACAGGGCAATCTTGAAAGAAAACCTCTTGGAGTCTGCAAAAGACTTGAGACTGGGACGGAGTTTCACCTTCCAGCAGGACAATGACCCTAAACATAAAGCCAGGGCAACAATGGAATCGTTTAAAACAAAACATATCCATGTGTTAGAATGGCCCAGTCAGAGTCCAGATCTAAATCCAATCGAGAATCTGAAAACTGCTGTTCACAAACGCTGTCCATCTAATCTGACTGAGCTGGAGCTGTTTTGCAAAGAAGAAAGGGCAAGGATTTCAGTCTCTAGATGTGCAAAGCTGGTAGAGACATACCCTAAAAGACTGGCAGCTGTAATTGCAGCAAAAGGTTGTTATACAAAGTATTGACTCAGGGGGCCGAATAAGTACGCACACCCCACTTTGCAGCTATTTATTTGTAGAAAATGTTTGGAATCATGTATGATTTTTGTTCCACTTCTCATGTGTAAACCACTTTGTATTGGTCTTTCACATGGAATTCCAATAACATTGATTCATGCTTGTGGCAGTAATGTGGCAAAATGTGGAAAACCTCAAGGGGACCGAATAATTTTGCAAGCCACTGTATATACTGTGTATATATATACAGTGGTGTGAAAAACTATTTGCCCCCTTCCTGATTTCTTATTCTTTTGCATGTTTGTCACACTTAAATGTTTCTGCTCATCAAAAACCGTTAACCATTAGTTAAAGATAACATAATTGAACACAAAATGCAGTTTTAAATGATGGTTTTTATTATTTAGTGAGGAAAAAAACTCAAAACCTACATGGCCCTGTGTGAAAAAGAAATTGCCCCCTGAACCTAATAACTGGTTGGGCCACCCTTAGCAGCAATAACTGCAATCAAGCGTTTGCGATAACTTGCAACAAGTCTTTTACAGCGCTCTGGAGGAATTTTGGCCCACTCATCTTTGCAGAATTGTTGTAATTCAGCTTTATTTGAGGGTTTTCTAGCATGAACTGCCTTTTTAAGGTCATGCCACAACATCTCAATAGGATTCAGGTAAGGGCTTTGACTAGGCCACTCCAAAGTCTTAATTTTGTTTTTCTTCAGCCATTCAGAGGTGGATTTGCTGGTGTGTTTTGGGTCATTGTCCTGCTGCAGCACCCAAGATCGCTTCAGCTTGAGTTGACGAACAGATGGCCGGACATTCTCCTTCAGGATTTTTTGGTAGACAGTAGAATTCATGGTTCCATCTATCACAGCAAGCCTTCCAGGTCCTGAAGCAGCAAAACAACCCCAGACCATCACACTACCACCACCATATTTTACTGTTGGTATGATGTTCTTTTGCTGAAATGCTGGGTTACTTCTACGACAGATTTAACAGGACCCGCACCTTCCAAAAAGTTCAACTTTTGTCTCGGTGGTCCACAAGGTATTTTCCCACAAGTCTTGGCAATCATTGAGATTTTTTTTAGCAAAATTGAGACGAGCCTTAATGTTCTTTTTGCTTAAAAGTGGTTTGCGCCTTGGATATCTGCCATGCAGGCCATTTTTGCCCAGTCTCTTTCTTATGGTGGAGTTGTGAACACTGACCTTAATTGAGGCAAGTGAGGCCTGCAGTTCTTTAGATGTTGTCCTGGGGTCTTTTGTGGCCTCTCGGATGAGTTTTCTCTGCACTCTTGGGGTAATTTTGGTCGGCCAGCCACTCCTGGGAAGGTTCATCACTGTTCCATGTTTTTGCCATTTGTGGATAATGGCTCTCACTGTGGTTCGCTGGAGTCCCAAAGCTTTAGAAATGGCTTTATAACCTTTACCAGACTGATAGATCTCAATTACAGTACTTTTGTTCTCATTTGTTCCTGAATTTCTTTGGATCTTGGCATGATGTCTAGCTTTCGAGGTGCTTTTGGTATACTTCTCTGTGTCAGATAGCTCCTATTTAAGTGATTTCTTGATTGAAACAGGTGTGGCAGTAATCAGGCCTGGGGTGACTACAGAAATTGAACTCAGGTGTGATAAACCACAGTTAAGTTATTTTTTAACAAGGGGGGCAATCACTTTTTCACACAGGGCCATGTAGGTTTTGAGTTTTTTTTTCCTCACTAAATAATAAAAACCATCATTTAAAACTTAATTTTGTGTTCAATTATGTTATCGTTGACTAAAGGTTTTTGATGAGCAGAAACAGTTAAGTGTGACAAACATGCAAAAGAATAAGAAATCAGGAAGGGGGCAAATAGTTTTTCACACCACTGTATATATATATATATATATATATATATATATATATATATATATATATATATATATATATACATATTATATATACACACACACATGGGCTCTCTTCAGGATGTGGACATCTTCAGGTCCACATTAAAAATTTGGCCCGCTGCATGACGTCACACCGCCACCGCCGTTGGATTGGCCGCCGGGCGCCCGTAAGAATAGCGGGGATATGGGGATCCCGGCAGCCAGACAAATGCAGCTGCTGCTGGGGGGAGAAAGGCAGGAGTCCCTGGATAGCGCAGATCTCGCCAGGGACTCCTGCCTGAATTAAACATGCCGCTGCCGGTCCCGATTACATGGGCCGCCGGGTCCCAGCAAGATTACCGGGGATATGGGGATCCCGGCGGCCACACAATACATGGAGCAGTTGGGGGAGAGAGGCAGGAGTCCCGCTGAGCAGTGCCGATCGACGCGCGGGACTCCTGCTAACAGACAGACAGCTGGTTTCACTGCCCCGGCCTGAGCTCGGGTATACCGCTAATAGCTGTCTTTTCCTACCCCGAGCTCAGGTCGGTGTTAATGCCAGGGA
>NC_090646.1:320684780-320767280 GCF_040937935.1 Hyperolius riggenbachi | reverse complement strand
GGCATCAGCACAGGTAACAATATATGCCTGCTGTCCCCGTTTCTCAAAAAGATTTGAGCTTTGGTATCCTTTAAGCAGTCCCCTCCCACTTTGTGAGCAGAGTGTATAGTTGCAGAGTGACCTGTGCCCCGAGTGCCCCCCGGCTATTTGGAGCAGATTGTGTAGTGATCTTGCATGTGTTGTACTCCCGGCTGAGCCCGTGCCCCCTCCTTTCAACATGGTGAGCAGAACACAGCAATAGGAAGACTGACCACTAGAAGGCATCATACACAGGGCTGCCGCTAGCTACACGGGTTGGACTGCCCTCCTGTGTTCCGCTTGCTCTCTGGCATCTGCCCTCCCTTCTCCCCGTTCAGACCTGAAGATCAGTGCAGCGAGTGGGGAAAGACCTGCAGATCAGCGTGGGACCCAGCGGGTAGAATAGTGCAAAGTGAGTACCCCCAGACTTCATATACAGAAGTGCCGTCACTCATCACTGCCTGCATTTGAAGTGACTCGCACGGTTGCTTACTGTTTGCCACTCTGCCCACTAAGTCTGCTGATCTGCAGGTGTATCACCACACAGGTCTGTAAAAGCATGAGTGTCGGGAAGGGGGGGGGGAACCCTACCTACCCACTCACACACTGCCTGGGGGCACATTACTACCTCTACTGAGGGCACATTTCAAACTCTACCCGGGGCACATTACAACCTATACTGGGGGCACCTTACCACCTATACTTGGGGCTTCTTACCATCTCTACTGGGGGCACCTTACCACTTCTACTTAGGACCTTTTCCCACCTATACTGGGAACAGTTTACCACCTATATTGGGGGCACCTTACCACCAATACTGGGGGCACCTTACTACCTATACTGGGGCACCTATACCAGGCTTCCTATACTGGGTGCACATCTGGACACCAATCCTACATATGGCTACATAGTGGTTGCTCCACCTACATCATGTCATGGCCATGCCCTTTTTTTTGCTTTTGCACACCTCTTCATTCAGCAGCATGCCCATTTTTCACTGCAGTGTAATTCCCACCACTGCACATGACATTTCTGCTCTCTGCTTCCCATTCCACCATAGCCACCATACCTGGGGGACACGGGTAAGTCCTACTATAGCTGCACTCCACTCACCATGTTGCCGGGGGGGGGGGGGGGGTCATGGGCACAACAGGGGGCGTGGGCTCAGTGGAGGGCAGGGGCTCAGCAGGTAGCATGGACACAGTGGGGAGCAAAGCGCAAGTGCACGATCACTGCACAATCCCAGGGCCGGTTCTAGACTTTTTGCTGCCTGAGGCAAACTAGTGAGGATGCCGTCCCCCCCTCCCCATTTTGGAATAATTGCACAGCACCTGACAATTTACTCTGCTTCATTTAATGTTCTCACATGGCATGCTGCAGCATAATTGCCCACTGGCCGGCTGTGAGTCTGTGACAAACAAACTGCTCACCCTCAGCCACTCCATTTCTCCTCATTCAGGACAGCAGTGCCACCTCCTCCCTTCTGCAGTGCAAGTCAAATTAAACACTGCTGCTCTCCTGCCACCTTCTTGTCATTCACTGTCAGACTCCTCACATAGCAGAAAAAAGCTGCTTTTCTCCAATGATGACCTTTTCCTCTCACTCTCCTCTTGCTTCTCTTCCTACTCTGAGTGCATGCTGTAAGTGTAAACACACAGGACAAACATGCTGCCCCTGTAATCTCTTCGCCTGCAAATGTTTCACCCTGCTTCATGAGAGAACTGGCCCTGCATGATCTATTCCACTACATTGCCAATCAGGGGTGCTCAGCAGGACCCCGAATGCGAAGTTTCTCCGAAAATTCGGGTGGTTTTTTTGGGTATGCCGAATGCGAACCCGAATGCTGCAATCCGAGCCGAACCTGAATACGAAGCCTGCCGAATGTGCACACTCAAATTCGGACGGATGGAGCTGTGGGTTCGGTTTCGGCTTCGGGATTCGGGGATGACGTTATTGGGCCAATCAGAAGTCCTCCTGCCGAGGACCTGGCAACCCTAGCAACCAATCAGAGGAGGGGAGCCTGGTCCTCCCCTCCTCTATATAAGGCGGCGGCCATCTTGCGGAGCCACTCACTTGTGTGACTGCTGCTGGTACTGAGAGATTCTCCAGTGCTGTGCTGTGTCTGAGCAAGTGCTTTTTACTGCTAAACCTAGCGTTTTGCTTCCTAAACACCTCCTAAACACATTTATTGTTGTCTTATATAGTTAGCTAGTATTTTGATTGTTTTTAGTCAGCTAGTGTATAGTGTATACTGTGCTAGGCTAGTGTTAGTCTGTGTGCAGGCTAGGCCTGCTTGCCTAGGTAGCCTTAGCCTACTACTAGCTTAGGTAGGTTAGGCATTCTAGTTAGTTGTGTACTTAGTAGTACTAGTTTAGTTAATTATTACTGGTGTAGTCTGTTACTTTATTAGTTTCAGTACTGTGTTAGTTAGTTACTGACTGTGACAGGCCACCACTAGCATCCATTGTGAGTGACCTGTGACTGTCTGTTGCCTGCCCGAGCCTATTGATTGATTGATTGCGTCTGACCGTGTGTGACCGATTGTAATTGTCACCGACTGTCTGCCGCACGACTTACTTATAGTGTAGTACGCTAGGTGTTTCTTAGTTACCTGCGTGCATGCGTACTACTACTAGTGTCTACTACTATACTACTAGTCTACTAGTACCCGTTCACTTTTTTTTTTTTTCACTGTTACTGTGTGATTTTATTATCATCTGTAGTACAGGCCACCACCAGCATCCGTTGTGAGTGACTTGTGACTGTCTGTCACCTGCCCGAGCCTATTGATCGATTGATTGCGTGTGACCGTGTGTGACCGATTGTAATTGTCACCGACTGTCTGCCGCACGACTGGAGGAGTTAATTGCAAGTGGTGGTGTGTTTGCTGAAGGTTTGAAAAACCAAAGGCGGTTTGTGGCAATAGAGACTGGGAAAGTGGATGAAAGTGTGCAGGGCACAAGTGGTGGAGAGAAGACAAATGCTGTGCAGAATGCAGGTGTTTTGGAGGAAACTGGATTACCTGTGATGGCTGGAAGCAGCAGTATGCAGTCGCAGGTTGTGCAGGAGACTGCTAATTCAAATTTTATGCAACAGGGCTTTAACAATGTTTTACCTCCACAGTATGGACAAAATGTGCAACATTTCCCTGGACAGTTACAGCAATATGGGATGTATCCCAATATGCATTATCAAAGCTTTGCAAACAGTATGAATAACCCGTTTTTTCAGCAGCAGAGTTTGTCTTTATCCCAATCCCCTTCCTCCTTTCCTAATGTATCCCCAAACCTTTTTCCCAGTGTAAATTTCCCAAATGTTTCAAATCCCTACCTTGTCAGTCCTTCCCTTGTCTGTAATACTCCAAGTTTGTCAAGTAATGTCTATGGGCAAGCTTTGCCCTCACCCAAGATGGCGCTGGGGCCTGGAGTTGGCGTGGGGGCGTGGCCTAACGGCGAGGGGGCATGGCCTAACGGGTGCGACGGAGAAGGTGGAAAAAAACATTTTTTTGGCATTCCTGGGGCTGGGGGAGCCTCTGCAGAGGTGCCTGCAGGTGGGCAGAGCTCCCACAAACCCCCAGCAGCAGCAAAACAGGCGGCGGATGGGTGCTCTTAAACTGGAAGTGATGTCAGCGTGACCCCACAGGTCACTTCCAGGTCTGCTGGCCAGCCACAGTGCATGGCTGATGTTTCAGGAAGTGCTTCTGGTGGAGCGGCATTATCTGATGCTGCCCCAGAAGGTCATGCTGGCAGGATTGACCAGAAGGGAGAAGATGGAGGTATTGATAGGGCAGCGTCATCTAGCACTGCTCTACAGACACACAGGGAGGATAAGGTAACAGGCACTGCTGCAAAAAGGAGAAGAGAGGATGGTTTGGAGAGAGTGAGTGTGGTGAGTGAAGAAAGTGTGCAGGGGGATGGGAGGGTACTAAATGTCTCTGGGGAAAAGCCTGTCAACAAACAAATTGCAATGCCTGCTGTTGGTGTGAAAAATGTGCCATATGCTAATGTGTTAAAGAAAGCAGTGAGCAATGAAAGTGTAAAACAGTCTGTGCATGATGTGGCTGGTCAATCAGCTAGTAACAGAAGAAATGTGGTGAGGGTGAGTTACAGAAAGGGTGATAGTGTGACTTACACACGGAAGACTTTTATTCAGCTGCTGCTGAAAATGGGCTTCAAGGCGGTGGACTTTTATGCCATTTTGGCCCCTGAGAGCCCCCCCTCTTTTTTCGATGTCAGCTTTTTGTCCCCGACTGGCTTAGACACATTCTGGGAGAAGTATGAAAAACCTGGAAGGCAAGTGAGGAGTGGTCTGGGTTAGTTCCCTAGTCTGTGTCTGGTCGCTCGCTGGACAAAAGGGTGACGATCGTGGTCCCGAACGAGTCCATTCCTGTACATGACCTCATGGTTTGGCTGAGGAATTATGGAAAACCGTTGAATGAGCCAAAGAAGGTAATGGACGAGTTTGGGATCTGGGGGGGAGGATGGGAGCTGATGGTGAGGTTGGACAGAGTGGGGAATGTGGTCAAACATATCCCTACTTCTGTCTTTATCGGAAAAGACAGGGTGGCGGTCTACTACCAGGGGCAGCCTCGTGTATGCTATAAGTGTGGCTCTCGCAGCCTCTATAGCATTTCTTGTAAGGAGGTGAAATGTTCACGTTGCCATGCTTTGGGGCACTTAGCAAAGGACTGCAAGGACATCCGTTGCAGTATTTGTCTTAAATTGGGTTATCCGTATTTGCAGTGCCCTGAAGCATGGGCTAATGTGGATGAAGAAGTTGTTAAGGAGATGGAGAAAATCTTAGAGGAAAATTGTGAAGAGGAGGCCTCTGGTGGTGGACCGTTACACTCGAGGCCTGCTGCCTTGGAGCCCAAGACTATTGTGCCGCCTTTCCTGTCTGTGTTAAAATCGATGCCTCCACCTTCCCCTCCCCCTTCCTTGGTCCCGGTAATTAAAAAAATACCGGAGGTGGAATTGGGTGCTGAAGCAATTTTTAAAATTGCTGTTCCTGGGGAGGGAAAAAAAATTATTTTCTGTCTATAAAGAGGATGTTGTTCAAGAGGAGAATAAAAACCCTTCTGAAAAACCCCCTGAAGGTAAAAAGATGGAGGAGGGTGGGAAAGGAAAAAATGTTAATACTAAGCTCCCGAGAGGAACAAAGACGGAAGTTGCAAATAAAGGTAAAGGGAGGAATGTAACGATCGGTGAAGCACAGAGAGGTCTGATTACCGGTGATCTGCAGTATCACAGGAAATACAGACGTATACCAGATTATATGTGATCTGCAGTATCACCGATAATCCAATATACTAGCTAACCTCTGTTCACCTGAGTAGAGTGTTGTGATTGGTGCAACAGTAATACAGAGGACAAGCCTCAGTGCAGCAAGGAGGACTGCACAGATTCCTTCCGCAGATCTGAGCTCTCCAAGATGGGAGGAGTCAGATTGACAGTAGGAAGGACAGACTGGAAGTAACCTTCAGGAGGAAGGATTACTAACAGAGCGAGGAACCGCCTCTAACAATAAGGTCGGTTCTCGAGGTCGGACAAGCCAGGTCGTACACACACGGACAGATAAGGTACAAGATCAGGAGGCAAAGGCGGAGTCAAGGTACAGGCAGGGTTCAGCAACGGGGTATCAGATATATCGGGGTACAAAATCAGGAGGCAGAAGCAGAGTCAAGGAACGAGCCGGGGTTCGGCAACAGAGTATCAGATATAACGAGGTACAAGGTCAGAGTTCAGAAGGATAGTCGAGGCAGGCAAAGGTCATAACAGATAATCACAATCAAACTAGTACTTTAAGCTATCAAACAGAATCTAGCTTAGTGTAGGATTACAGCTCCAGCTGGTCCCGGAACACTAACGGATCTGACTACGGATCTGGGTGCTCCCACGTATGTGATCGCAACGCCAGACAAGAGATGAGTGAACAGCCAGCAGTATATATACCACAGATGTCCCCCAGCACCTCCCTAATTGCTGGACCAATGGGGAGTAGAGCTAGAGTCAGCTGACCTGCCTGGTCAGCTGACTCCCTCCTGGGTGTAATAAATCTTGTCTGAGTGTGCGCGCGCGCGCGCGTCACTCTGAACCTTGAGGGACTACGTGTCCCAGCCACCACAGCCCCGCTCTGCGGTGTCTCCGCAGCGGGGACATGCGTGCTAACCGCCACGTCCAGCGCGGCGGTTTCGCCACGCTCCGCAACCTGTTGCACGGAGGCAGCCGCCTCATGATGCGAGGAGGCGGCTGCCTCTCCGTGCGAGTGACTGTGTGCGGAAGGAGCCGCCTGCCGCTGGCTCATGGCGGCGGCTCCTCCGCATATTCTCACAAGGAATAAACAGAGTGAGGAGGTGGAGGAAAAAGAAGTGGAGGAGGAGTCAGAAAGGTTTATAGAAGTAAAGTCAGCAAAAGAAAGAAAGAAGGAAGGAGAGAAGGAAAATGGTGACGGAAAAGAAAGTTAGTGAAAAGCTAGAAGAGATTAGGAAGAAAAAATCTGTTATTGTAAAAAATAAGTTTAATGCGTTATCTGACCAGTCTGAAATGTTTGATGGAAATATTGTAAATAGTGATGATGGTGAAGGGGAAAGTGTGGATATGGAGGTGGGTGGTGCAGTATAAGGAAGGCTAGGCAATCTCTCATTTGCCCTGATGGAGGTTCCCCCCCCCCCCCCCTTTAAAACTGGCAACCATTAATGTTGCTAGTATGAGATCTGTGAGTGCTCGAAGGGAAGCCATATTTTTTCTCGGTCAGTTTGATGCCGACATTTTATTTTTGCAAGAGACCAGGTTGCAAACGCTAGGTGACATACATGAGGCTAAGAGGGATTGGCACCATGGTCCCTCTTACTGGTCTCTTGCGGCTGAGCCTTACACTGGGGTGGCGGTCCTTTTTAAGACCGACATGGTAACTTTCCGGCGGGTAAGTGAAGTAGAGATGGGGCGATGCTTGGTCATGGATGTCTCTGTGAGGGGGCAGAATTTGAGGCTGATTAACATATATGGGCCTCAGTCTGAGAGGGAGAGGAAGCGCCTCTTCACAGAGATCAAGCCATTCTTGTTTACAGCCCAGGAGGTGGTCTTTGTTGGTGATTTCAATACCGTAGTCAGGTTAAGGGACAGGAGAGGTACCAAGACCCGCCTGGGCTACTATAGCAATTTTTTGAATAATATGGTTAGGGATGCTGGTCTGGTAGATGTGCATATAAAGCACACTCCAGATGACACAGGGTTCACTTTTTTCTGTGGAGAGCGTAGGAGTAGGATAGATAGGTTTTTTGTTAAGGAGAGCTCTGCTACCTCATCCCCAAGGGTGCAGGTGGTGGAGTTTTCTGATCACTGTATTCTGTCTGTGGTGTTGAATGTTGCAGATGTCCCTCCAAAAGGAAAGGGTATCTGGAGATTAAATTCGTTGCTGTTGAAAGAGGAAAGTGTAAGACAATCTTTCAGGGATTTTTTTCAGGCACAGGTCACTTTACTGGACTGCTGCAGCAGTAGGTCTGAGTGGTGGGAGATGGTTAAAAGGTGAGCAGTAGGCCTTTTCAAGAACATAGCAAAAAAGAGAGCTTTTGATAAACATGTTACCTACCAGCGTCTGAGGCGGAAACTTGAAATCGCTGTCTCGGGGGATGGTGATCCCGGTGAAATTAAAAGGATCAAGGATTTGTTGCGCAAGAGTCAGTATGACCGGCATGCTTCTTTGCTTCTGGAAAGGGATTACGGTAAAAGTCACTCGCCGGACCCTTATCAGAATTGCAAACAAAGTGTAGCAGTTAAGGTCGTGTATGGTCTCAAGGATAGTACAGGATCTCTGGTGCAGTCCAGAGCAGGGATTCTGGAAATCGTGAGATCCTTTTATGCTGAACTGTTGGGTAGCAGACCTCTTGATGAGACAGAGATGGAATCTTTCTTGTGTGATATTCCAGGACTGGTGAATTTAGATGTTCCTCTTGCGTTTTTGACAGAAAGAATTTCTGCTGAGGAAGTGGCGAAAGCCATAGAGCAGCTTGCTATTAAAAAGACTCCAGGGCCTGATGGCTTGACGGCTGAATTCTATAAGGTTTTCAAGGACATTCTGGCACCTGAATTAGCAGAGGTTTACAATCGCAGTCTTGCAGAGGATGAGCTTCCTCCCTCTATGAGAGAATCAGCAGTTATTCTTTTGTCAAAGGGTAAAGATTCTTCAAGGATTGAGAATTGGCGTCCTATCAGCCTTCTCAATGTTGACCGAAAGATTCTGGGCAAAATAATTTTCTGGCGTCTGAGTCAGGTGGCAAATGAGGTGCTTTCTCGCCAGCAGCATTGTTCTGTCCAGGGGAGAAGCACTTTTTCAGCCGTATTAACGGTTCTGGAGATTCTGGAGAGATGCAGGGCTGCTGGTTGGGGAAAGTACTTACTGGCGTTGGATCAGGCAAAGGCATTTGATCGTGTCAATCATGAGTATCTGTGGATGCTCCTTAGTAAGTATGGTCTGCCGGGGAGGTTTATCAATTGGCTTAAAGTTTTGTACAAAGGTGCTGAAAGTTTCCCGCTTGTCAATGGTTGGGTTGGACAGACCTTTGAGGTTAGATCTGGGGTGCGCCAGGGGTGTCCTTTGAGTCCCCTGCTATATGCTTTTGCCATTGATCCTTTCATAAGAAGGATTGAGGGTGGAGCCTTGTGTGGGGTGCCGTCGGGCATTGCTGGTGTGCCTCCTCTCAAGGTTGTGGCCTATGCTGATGATGTTACTGTGGTGGTCTCTGGGCAAGAGGAGGCAGAAGGCGTTTGTGCAGAGATTGCCCGTTACTCGTTGGCATCAGGTTCCAAGATCAATCAGGACAAATGTGAGATTTTCTGGATGGGTAAGGAAAATGAGAGCTTCTTGCTTCCGGTCTCTTTTCCAGCACCAAAGGAAAAGATCAAAGTACTCGGTATAGAATTTGGCCCGGGTGATTATGGTCACCAAAATTGGGAAAGCAGACTAAAGTGTGCTGAGGCTAAGGTGGTCCGCTGGAAAGGTTGGCGATTGACTTTCAGAGAAAGGATTGACATAATCAAAACCTATCTGATTCCAATTATGTTGTATGTCAGTTTTGTCTGTATTTTGCCAGTGTCTCTTCACACAAGGATCTACAGCTTGTTTTTTCAGATGCTCTGGGGAAATAAGATGAACCACGTTAAGAGGAATGTCACCTATCGATCAAGGCAGAAGGGTGGCTTAGGGATGGTCAACCCAGTGGTTTTCTTTTCTCTGTTATTTATTAAGCACAATCTTGGTAAAATGTATGCGGAGGAACTGCCTGGATGGATGGGTATCTTCCAGTCCTGGTTTAAACCTTTTCTCAGGCAATGGGAAAGTGGTGGTTTGGTGAAAAGACTGAGAGCTGGTCCTGATTATCTCCCGGCCTATGTTGCACCTTGTCTGAAAGTGATGAGGCAATGGGAACTGACTAAGGATGAGATTATCTCAATCCCTAGGAAAGCCCTAGAGGAGAGAGTGATTGAAACTGTTTTTCAGGACCCATTGGCCCTGAAAGATTGCCCAAGCCCAATTATGGAGGAGGGTTTGCGCTTGCTATGTTCTCCTAGGATTCCTAACAAATTCAGGGACTTGGCTTGGCTTTTCTTTCATGGCAGACTCTTTGTTAGAGGAAATTTGAAGTTCATTGGGGATAGGGATCATGGCTGTCCTCATGAGGAGTGTGGTGGTGTGGAGGAGACCATGGACCATTTCCTGGTGGACTGTTCCTTTAAGAAAGAAGTATACAAACAGGTGGGTAGGGCTTTAGGTATTCCTTTCCTTGAGAGGCTTAGTTACGCGGAGTGGACTTATGGAGCATTCAATAACCGGGGGTCATTTAATTTGGACACTTTATTTTTAGTCAGTTTAGTGATTCGGTATTACACTTGGAATGCACGGTGTCAAATTGCGATCCATCAGAAAGTCCTCCCTGTCCAGGTGGTGGTGCATGGCATTATTGGTGAGGTTGGGAAAATTCGGGGTCTTGAGGAGGGAAGGTTGAGTCGGGGGGAGTGGTGTCTGCTTTGGCGGAGCATCAAGCCTCCATGACTTGGCCAAACCTTCTCTTTGGTGAGCTTTTCTTTCTCTTTCCACTTAGTTAGATGACCTAAAAATAAGGAATGGTTTGCAAGCATAAGGAGGAGTAAGATTGCCTAGTCTTTCTTGCTGTAATATGTAAATAGGGTGCAGTGTTGTTGTATATAGTGTATATAGTAAGCTAGAGTGGCATGATTTATAGTTTCAGTCTTTCAGTTGCACTTGATATGGACTAAATAATGAAGCCAGAGTGGCATGATTTAAGTTGTGTTGAATTTTCAATTCTTTTCTAGGTATGGACTTATTATGGACTAAAGAACTAAGGTACTTAAGGCGGTTAGCCTAATGTTTTGTTATTTATTTACTTGGGTATTTTATAATTTTTGTATATATGTTGCAGTATTTTTAATAAAAGAGTAACTATGCATTGCCTGCTGCCAGTGCCACACGTCACTCCTCCTCCTCCTCCTGCTGCTGCTGTTGTATTTATCCTCCTGCTGTAAGTGGTCCCACCGCCAGGGTTCACACAATACATTGCCTGCTGCCAGTGCCACACGTCACTCACTCCTCCTGCTGCTGCTGTTGTATTTATCCTGCTGCTGTCAGTGGTCCCACCGCCAGGGTCCACACTATGCATTGCCTGCTGCCAGTGCCACACGTCACTCCTCCTCCTGCTGCTGCTGTTGTATTTATCCTGCTGCTGTCAGTGGTCCCACCGCCAGGGTCCACACTATGCATTGCATGCTGTCTGTGCCACACGTCACTCCTCCTCCTACTGCTGCTGTTGTATTTATCCTGCTGCTGTCAGTGGTCCCACCGCCAGGGTCCACACTATACATTGCCTGCTGCCAGTGCCACACGTCACTCCTCCTCCTACTGCTGCTGTTGTATTTATCCTGCTGCTGTCAGTGGTCCCACCGCCAGGGTCCATACTATACATTGCCTGCTGCCAGTGCCACACTTCACTCCTCCTCCTCCTGCTGTTGCTGCTGTTGTATTTATCCTCCTGCTGTCAGTGGTCCCACCACCAGGGTCCACACAATACATTGCCTGCTGCCAGTGCCACACGTCACTCACTCCTCCTGCTGCTGTTGTATTTATCCTGCTGCTGTCAGTGGTCCCACCCCCAGGGTCCACACTATGCATTGCCTGCTGCCAGTGCCACACGTCACTCCTCCTCCTTCTGCTGCTGCTGTATTTATCCTCCTGCTGTCAGTGGTCCCACCGCCAGGGTCCACACTATGCATTGCCTGCTGCCAGTGCCACACGTCACTCCTCCTCCTGCTGCTGCTGTTGTATTTATCCTCCTGCTGTCAGTGGTACCACCACCAGGGTCCACACAATACATTGCCTGCTGCCAGTGCCACACGTCACTCCTCCTACTGCTGCTGTATTTATCCTCCTGCTGTCAATGGTCCCACCGCCAGGGTCAACACAATACATTGCCTGCTGCCAGTGCCACACGTCACTCCTCCTCCTGCTGCTGCTGTATTTATCCTCCTGCTGCTGTATTTATCCTCCTGCTGTCAGTGGTCCCACCGCCAGGGTCCACACTATGCATTGCCTGCTGCCAGTGCCAGTGCCACATGTCACTCCTCCTAATGCTGCTGCTGTATTTATCCTCCTGCTGTCAGTGGTCCCACCGCCAGGGTCAACACAATACATTGCCTGCTGCCAGTGCCACACGTCACTCCTCCTCCTGCTGCTGCTGCTGTATTTATCCTCCTACTGTCAGTGGTCCCACCGCCAGGGTCCACACAATGCATTGCCTGCTGCCAGTGCCACACGTCACATTTTTAGTTTTGGTTTTTTTAAGTACACCTATTTCAATGTGATTTCCCCCCAAAAAAACCCGAATTCGCGAACATGAATTTTTACAGACTTTTGAGGCGTAACCCCAAACCGAATATGAATCCGAACCGAATTTCGTGGTCGAAGGTGAATTCCAATTCGAATGTCATGCGGACCCGAATTTGAATGTACCCGAACCGAATTTTGGTACATCTGAGCATGCCTGTTGTCAATAAATAGGTGTGGGGGGGGGGGGGGGCCTCGGAAGACACAGATCACTCTGCTACTGTTCACTCTGCCCACAATGTCACAATATGGGCTCCTAATCTCTCCCTGACACAATACACGGCTTTCCCTGGCTCTGTCACCCTTTCTCCTGCATACAGTACGTAAAGTGGAGTGACTCCACCCATTTGTATATCTGCCTATGCTGGAATCTCTTGTGATTGGTTCCTGGCCTTTGCAGTGCATCCTGGGACCACATGATTCACTCCTGCTGGGATCTGTTGTGATTGGCTCCTGGGCCTTGCAGTGCATCCTGGAAGCAAATGATTCACTCCAGCAGATCTCCATCCACACTGCCTGCTGAAATTTGCCACCCTTCCAACCCCTTGCCTGCGCTTTTTCAGTGAAAATATGGACTAATGGCATATCTTTGGGTCTTTCTCATGAAAATTTTTCTTTGAGCAAGAAAGGCCCAACTCAAGATCAAACTTGAAATTCTCATTTGCCTATTTGTACTCCTGTACATACAGTGGGTTGCAAAAGTATTCGGCCCCCTTGAAGTTTTCCACATTTTGTCATATTACTGCCACAAACATGAGTCAATTTTATTGGAATTCCACATGAAAGACCAACACAAAGTGGTGTACACATGAGAAGTGGAATGAAAATCATACATGATTCCAAACATTTTTTACAAATAAATAACTGCAAAGTGGTGTGTGCATAATTATTCGGCCCCCTTTGATCTGAGTGCAGTCAGTTGCCTATAGACATTGCCGGATGAGTGCTAATGACTAAATAGAGTGCACCTGTGTGTAATCTAATGTCAGTACAAATACAGCTGCTCTGTGAGGGCCTCAGAGGTTGACAAAGAGAATATTGGGAGCAACAACACCATGAAATCCAAAGAACACACCAGACAGGTCAGGGATAAAGTTATTGAGAAATTTAAAGCAGGCTTAGGCTACAAAAAAGATTTCCAAAGCCTTGAACATCCCACGGAGCACTGTTCAAGCGATCATTCAGAAATGGAAGGAGTATGGCACATCTGTACACCTACCAAGACAAGGCCATCCACCTAAACTCACAGGCCGAACAAGGAGAGCGCTTATCAGAAATGCAGTCAAGAGGCCCATGGTGACTCTGGACGAGCTGCAGAGATCTACAGCTCAGGTGGGAAACTCTGTCCATAGGACAACTATTAGTCATGCACTGTACAAAGTTGGCCTTTATGGAAGAGTGGCAAAAAGAAAGGCATTGTTAACAGAAAGCATAAGAAGTCCCGTTTGCAGTTTGCCACAAGCCATGTGGGGGACACAGCAACCAATTGGAAGAAGGTACTCTGGTCAGATGAGACCAAAATGGAACTTTTTGGCCAAAATGCAAAACGCTATGTGTGGCAGAAAACTAACACTGCACATCACTCTGAACACACCATCCCCACTGTCTAATATGGTGGTGGCAGCATCATGCTCGGGCGTGCATCTCTTCAGCAGGGACACGGAAGCTGGTCAGAGTTGATGGGAAGATGGATGGAGCCAAATACTGGGCAAACTTGGAAGAAAAACTCTTGGAGACTGCAAAAGACTTGAGACTGGGGCGGAGGTTCACCTTCCAGCAGGACAATGACGCTAAATATAAAGCCAGGGCAACAATGGAATGGTCTAAAACAAAACATATCTATGTGTTAGAATGGCCCAGTCAAAGTCCAGATCTAAATCCAATCGAGAATCTGTGGCAAGATCTGAAAACTGCTGTTCACAAACGCTGTCCATTTAATCTGACTGAACTGGAGCTGTTTTGCAAAGAAGAATGGGCAGGGATTTAAGTCTCTAGATATGCAAAGCTGGTAGAGACATACCCTAAAAGACTGGCAGCTGTAATTGCAGCAAAAGGTGGTTCTACAAAGTATTGACTCAGGGGGCCGAATAATTACGCACACCCCACGATGCAGTTATTTATTTGCAAAAAATGTTTGGAATGATGTATGATTTTCGATCCACTTCTCACATGTACACCACATTGTATTGGTCTTTCACATGGACTTCCAATAAAATTGATGCATGATTGTGGCAGTAATGTGACAAAATGTGGAAAACTTCAAGGGGGCCGAATACTTTTGCAACCCACTGTATATGTATTTGGATTTTGCCTAGAATTCAGCCTATAAAATAAATTACATAAGAAAATAAATATTTTCACATTCATCAAAGTTTTTCAGTTTTTACTTTATTCTGTATTTCAAGAATGGTCACCTTTATAAAAGCATATCCAGCTCCATTATCTGTGATGGTAAGACCCAGAGCATCTTCAGTCTTGGTGATCTCCACCTCTTTGGTCTCCCCTCTAACATGTGCATAGATGAAATCTTCCAAGCCAATCTGACCACCAAGAAGTTTTTGCATGTCTACTTTATGTGTGTTCAGCGTACAGAATAAAATCTGTGTAAGAGTAAAAGAAAAAGCAATATGAATTACATTTCTAGCTTTAAAGATTTATATATCTACGGTATCTGTTTATGGGGTTAAAGTGTACTTGATGTGAACGTTGAGTCAAAAAATAAATGCTTACCTAAAAACATAGCCTCTTGATCCTGTAGAAGCTTCCCACATCATGATGTCAGATCCTTGCCGTGTTTCTCTTCCTGCACGAGTACGGCTGTACTGTGCCTGCACAATTGCGGCCACACCTGTACAGTAAGCTGGAGCTGTTCATGCACCGGCTGTGGCTCCATGCTGCCCAGGTGTGGCCATGCTCGCGTGGTTGCAACATGGCCGCACTTGTACCTGAAGAGGAGCACAGTGCGGATCTTCCAGAGGGTTCTGTCAAGCGGCAGCAGGGACAAGGAGGACACGTGAAGCCTCTACAGGATACAGAGGCTTCCCTATACTTAGGTAAGGATCTGTTTTGTGACCCGAAGTGCACCTTCACTGAAATGAAAGAAATACGAAGGAAGTACGGAGGGGACTGTCAGACAATAGAATAATTTAGTGCTATTTCCTTTCCCCCCCCCCCTTTTTTTTAACAAATCAATGTTATTGTTTGTCAAAAAACAAAATATCCTTCCCCACACAGTGGGCTGCAACTTTTATAGCATACATTTTTAGCTTCAAAGAGTTTTATTAAGATTAACATAAAAAAATTTAATAATAAAAATATAAGCTTAGTACATTAACCCCAAACATTGGGGAGAGTGTGTATCAGTACAGTAGAATAGAAGTTGACAATTGACAACGATAATTTCCTTGATGTAGTAAGTGAACAGTCATACTTGGCAGCATCCCAACTCTGCATCTTATTAGTAAAAGGGGTAGCATAAAGTAGCAACACAGATCTCAGATTTCACGACTAAGTAACCTAACAAGGCCTATCAGGGGGAAAGGCTAATGAGCGGAGACCATCAATATTTTCATATGAGATCCAGGGTTGCCGTGTTTTTGTAAACACGTCAAACATGTTGTTGACTATCAATAAGAGGCGTTTAGAGGTAAATATATAATTAGTTATGCCTGTTGTGACTGCTTCAGCCGACAGGGTAGGCTGGAGCCATTGCTATTCTATGTGCAATCTAGCAGCTTTGGCGATATGCGGAGCAAGCCGGTGGGAGGAGAATTTCAATTCCACGGGCTTGCATTAGTGGGTTAGGAGATAACTCTTTTTTCGAGGGCCAAGCTAATAAGAAAAGTCACCGCAGCCCAGAATTGCTTCACAACTTGGCAGAACCACCATATATAGGCTATCCTATTACATTTACTAAAGCAGTACTTAGTTTTATCTGGAACTATTTTGTGAAAATAATCGGGTGCAATACCTTAAGATTTGTATCAATATGCGAGTGCTAGTTACTACCTTTGGTAAGGGTAATGCAACAGTTAGACCACCTATCAAGCATCAACTCTCGTGGGCAGCACGGTGGCGTAGTGGTTAGCTCTCTCGCCTTGTAGCGCTGGGTCCCTGGTTCGAATCCCAGCCAGGGCACTATCTGCAAAGAGTTTGTATGTTCTCTCCGTGTCTGCGTGGGTTTCCTCCGGGCACTCCGGTTTCCTCCCACATTCCAAAAACATACAGATAAGTTAATTGGCTCCCCCTAAAATTGTCCCTAGACTACAGTACTTACACTACATAATATAGACATATGGCAATGGTAGGGATTAGATTGTGAGCTCCTTTGAGGGACAGTTAGTGACAAGACAATATATATATATATATACACTGTACAGCGCTGCGTAATATGTCGGTGCTATATAAATACTAAATAATAATAATAAAATAATAATAACTCTTGTCCCAAGTCCTCCTCCCATTAACATAGGCCTAAGTTTACTGCTGGGCAAGGGTTGCCAGAGTACAGAGTACAGGAATGAGATTAGATCTCCTTCCAAAGGGCAATGAGTGCACCAATGTTTGCGGACCATGGAGGGGGTTGTTTGGGGAGTAGTGATGGGCCGAACCTCCGATTTTAGGTTCGCGAACCGGGTTCGCGAACTTCCGCGGAAAGTTCGGTTCGCGAAAAAGTTCGCGAACCGCAATAGACTTCAATGGGGAAGCGAACTTTGAAAAATAGAAAAAATTATGCTGGCCACAAAAGTGATAGAATAGATGTTTCAAGGGGTCTAACACCTGGAGGCGGGCATGGCGGAGTGGGATACACGCCAAAAGTCCCGAGGAAAAATCTGGATGTGACACAAAACAGCGTTTTATGGACAGAAATCACATTGAATGCTAAATTGCAGGCCTAACGTGCTTTAAAACATCTTGCATGTGTATACATCAATCAGGTAGTGTAATAAGAGTACTGATTCACACTGACGCACCAAACTAACTGTGTAACGCACCGCAAGTTACCAGCTGTTTGTGTAGTGACGGCCATGCTGGACTACTGCTCAACATGGCGAAATTGCTCTTCCTCACTCAGTGATGTCAGGTAATGTGTGACTGCCTTCTCAACTTTCCATGGCATTGTTAAAAAGCTTACGTTTTGTTTTTAAATTACATTTTCTACTTGCTGTGTACTTGTTCAGTACCGCTACAATGAGAATCCTATGTAGGCGGGCAAGTCTGGCATTGTGACCCCGGGTAATGGCCAGGGAATGAGGGTTTGAATCCGGTGTGGAGCCTGAGCAACGGCTACCACAACACATCCAAGGAGGGCAGCAGGCAGGCATTCACTCCCGCCCCGAGGTAGTGACCAAAAATAACAATACAGGAGGACTATCGAGGGCTTGCTGTATTTGAAATTAATGTACTTTAAATCCTTTAGCGAGAACCAGTTATGGCGGGCAAAGATGACACCACATTCCTTTCACGAGAATCATATGGAGGCAGGCAAGTCTGCCATTTGTGACCCCGGGTAATGGCCGGGGAATGAGGGATGGAATCCGGTGTGGAGCCTGAGCAACGGCTACCACTGCACATCCAAGGAGGGCAGCAGGCAGGCATGCACGCCCGCCCCGAGGTAGTGACCAAAAATAACAATACAGGAGGAGGACTTTCGAGGCCCTGCTGTGTATTTGAATGAATGTACTTTAAATCCTTTAACAAGAACCAGTTATGGTGGGCAAATATGACACCACATTCCTTTCACGAGAATCATATGGAGGCGGGCAAGTCTGCCATTTGTGACCCCGGGTAATGGCCGGGGAATGAGGGATGGAATCCAGTGTGGAGCCTGAGCAACGGCTACCACTACACATTCAAGGAGGGCAGCAGGCAGTGACCAAAAATAACAATACAGGACTCAGGAGGACTTTTGAGGCCCTAATTGTAATGAATCAACTTTAAATCCTTTAACGAGAATCCGTTATGGAGGGCAAGTCTGCCATTGTCACCATGGGTAATGGGCGGGGAATGAAGGTTGGATTCCAGCCCGTAGTGGGAGCCTGCTGAGATCCATGCTGTAGCTGCCCTGACCGTGCTTTGCAGACCAGGTATCTGTGGTCAGATGGACCCTTGACCCAGCGGAAGACAAACCAAGTCGAAAGCATTTGCCAAGAATGTTTTACGGAGGGCACGTTTTTTGCCATTTTTTAAAATTGTTTGAAACTGTAGATGGCTGTATTTTTTAATTGTTTTAAAATGTAGATGGTTGTATTTTTAAATAGTTTGAAACTGTAGATGGTTGTATTTTTAAATTGTTTGGAACTGTAGATGGTTGTATTGTGTTCCGGAGTTGGAGCCTGAGCAACGGCTACCACCACACATCCAGGCAAGGAGGGCAGCAGGCAGGCATGCATGCCCACCCCGAGGTAGTGACCAAAAATAACAATACAGGACTCAGGAGGACCTTTTGAGGCCCTAATTGTAATGAATCAACTTTAAATCCTTTAACGGGAATCCGTTATGGAGGGCAAGTCTGCCATTGTTGTCACCACGTCCACGGGTAATGGGCGGGGAATGAAGGTTGGGTTCCGGCCCGAAGTGGGAGCCTGCTGAGACCCATGCTGTAGCTGCCTTGACCGTGCTTTGCAGACCAGGCATCTGTGGTCAGATGGACCCTTGACCCAGCGGAAGACAAACCAAGTCGAAAGCATTTGCCAAGAATGTTTTACGGAGGGCAAGTTTTTTGCCATTTTTTAAAATTGTTTGAAACTGTAGATGGTTGTATTTTTAAATTGTTTTAAAATGTAGATGGTTGTATTTGGAAATTGTTTGAAACTGTAGATGGTTGTATTTTTAAATTGTTTGAACCTGTAGATGGTTGTATTGCATTCCGGAGTTGGAGCCTGAGCAACGGCTACCACCACACATCCACGCAAGGAGGGCAGCAGGCAGGCATGCCCGCCCCGAGGTAGTGACCAAAAATAACAATACAGGACTCAGGAGGACCTTTTGAGGGCCTAATTGTAATGAATCAACTTTAAATCCTTTAACGGGAATCCGTTATGGAGGGCAAGTCTGTAATCCATTCAAGTGCAAGTTATGCACTGACTGCCAGGTATAATGTGCAGTCACAGATGCAGTGAAAGGTATGCAGTGACTGCAAACAGCCGTTTGTGTAGTGACGGCTGTGCTGGACTGGTGCGCACCATGACGAGAGTGCAGGTGATGGTGGCTTTTCAGCCCATATGGTCGCCCGGCTGATGTAGCTGAATGACAGAACAGTGACTGTCCAGCTGATCAAATTTGGTCTGACCACAATGAAACAACGACCTTATTATCTTTGGTGTGCCACCCCCACCCGAGACACTCATATAGCCGGCGGTCATTGCTTCATTGTGATACGCAAGCCCCTTCACCGCGGCAAGGTAATGATCACAAAGGGGGATGGGCACATGTACATGCCTTTTGTTTTTTTGTTGCAGCCGCCTGCAGTTCAGCCAGAAAAATTAGGCAGGCATGTGCACGCCCCAGAAAAATTAGTATAGCGGCCTTAAAATTCTGGAATCCGCCTAGAGTCCTCGACCCTGGTGGTGGTGGCGGAGAAGGCAGTCAAGCGGCCTGCAGGCAGAGATGCTGTGTGTGGGGACTGACTTAGTCTTCGGTCATACAATAGCCCTCAGGGATCCATTCCTCATTCATTTTGATAAAAGTCAGGTACTGAACACTGTCATGACTTAGGTGACTTCTCTTCTCAGTGACAATGCCTCCAGCTGCACTGAAGGTCCTTTCTGACAGGACGCTTGCGGCAGGGCAAGAGAGAAGTTGTATGGCAAATTGGGACAGCTCTGGCCACAGGTCAAGCATGCGCAACCAGTAGAGCAAGGGTTCATCCTCGCTGCTCGCAGTCGCAGTGTGTACATCCACACTTAAGGCTAGGTAGTCGGCTACCTGCTGGTCCAGGCGTTGGTGGAGGGTGGATCCCGAAGGGCTACTGCGAGGCGTTGGACTAAAGAATGTCCGCATGTCCGACATCGCCACGAGATCGCTGGAGCGTCCTGTCCTTGCCTGCGTGGACTGGTGAGAAGGATTACTGCCAGTGGTACCTTTATTGCGTTGTACTGTCACATCACTCTTAAATGCATTGTAAAGCATTATTGACAGCTTGTTCTGCAAGTTCTGCATCCTTTCCGCCTTCTGTTGAGTTGGTAACAGGTCTGCCACTTTGTGCCTGTACCGAGGGTCTAGTAGCGTGGCCACCCAGTACAGGTCATTCCCCTTGAGTTTTTTGATACGGGGGTCCCTCAACAGGCTGGACAACATGAAAGAGGCCATCTGCACAAAGTCGGATCCAGACGTACTCTCCATCTCCTCTTTCTCTTCCACAGTGACGTCACGCAACTCCTTTTCCTCCCCCCAGTCACGAACAATACCACGGGAACGTGGAGCAGCAGAAGCTCCCTGTGATGGCTGCTGCGGTTGTTGTTCTTCTGCCGCCGCCGCCTCTTCCTCCTCCACAGAAACACCTTCCTCATAATCGTCATCCGAGTCTGACTCCTCTCCTTCCACACACGACTCCTCTTCTTCCTCCTCCTCCCCCTTCTGTGGTGCCGCAGGTGTCGAGGAAACATCTGGTTCGGATGTAAATCGCTCCCACAAATCCTCCTGCCGTAGCTGTTCCTGTTCCCGCTCCTCCACAGCTTCATCCACCACTCTACACACGGCACGCCCCAGGAAGTAAGCGTAGGGGATCAAGTCGCTGATGGTGCCTCTAGCGCGACTCACCAGGTTGGTCACCTCCTCAAATGGCCGCATGGTCCTGCATGCATTTCGCATCAGTGTCCAGCTGTTGGGCCACAACATCCCCATCTTCCCAGATTGTGTCCTTCTACTGTAGTTGTACAGGTACTGGGTGACGGCTTTCTCCTGGTCCAGCAGGCAAGAGAACATGAGCAGGGTGGGATTCCAGCGAGTCGGGCTATCGCATATCAAGCGTCTCACCGGCAAGTTGTTTTTCCGCTGAATGTCCGCAAAGCGTGCCATGGCTGTATAAGACCGCCTGAAATGCCCACACAACTTCCTGGTTTGCTTCAGGACGTCCTCTAAGCCTGGGTACTTTGAGACAAATCTTTGCCCGACTAGATTCAGCACATGTGCCATGCAGGGTACATGTGTCGGCTTTCCTAAATTCAAAGCGGAAAGGAGATTGCTGCCGTTGTCACACACCACGTTGCCGATCTCCAGCTGGTGCGGGGTCAGTCATTGCTCCACCTGTTTGTTGAGAGCAGCCAGGAGAGCTGCTCCAGTGTGACTCTCCGCTTTGAGGCAAGACATGTCTAAAATTGCTTGACACCGTCGTACCTGGTATGCAGCGTAGGCTCTGGGGAGATGGGGCTGTGTAGCTGGAGAGGAAGAGGAGATGGCAGCACCACTAGAGTTCAACTGACACTCATCCAAGGAGGAGGAGGAGGTTGACAGCGAAGAGGATGTAGCTGGAGGAGAAGGAGAGGAGGTGGCAGGAGGCCTGCCTGCAAGCCGTGGAGGTGTGACAAGTCGGTCCGCTGTGCAGCCACGTACTCCCTGCTTGCTGCCATCGGTCACCAGGTTGACCCAATGGGCTGTGTACATAATATAGCGGCCCTGCCCGTGCTTGGCAGACCAGGCATCCGTGGTCAGGTGGACCCTTGACCCAATACTCTTCGCAATAGATGACACCACTTGCCTCTGAACTGCATGGTACAGTTTGGGTATGGCCTTTCGTGAAAAATAAGTGCGGCCTGGTATCTTCCACTGCGGTGTCCCAATGGCCACAAATTTACGGAAAGCCTCTGACTCCACCAGCTTGTATGGTAATAGCTGGCGAGCTAATCGTTCCGCCACACCAGCTATCAGACGCCGGGCAAGAGGGTGACTGGCCGAAATTGGCTTCTTCCACTCAAAGACTTTCTTCACGGACACCTGGCTACTGCTGTGGGCAGAGGAGCAGAAACCGCTCAAGCAGGGGCGTAGCAATAGAGGTTGCAGAGGTAGCGACCGCATCGGGGCCCTTGGGCCAGAGGGGCCCCGAAGGGCCCTCCCTCAACTACAATATTAGCTCTCTATTGGTCCTGTGCTCATAATAATCACTTCTATAGATACTTTGAATAGTGGGAATCATTAACAAACTGATTCCCATCCCCTTCTTGCACCTCTGACACTTTAGTTGCCATTAGCAGGTTTTGGTGCGCCGTATCAATTATTATGTATAGAGTGCTTGGGGGGGCCCCATTGTAAAACTTGCATTGGGGCCCACAGCTCCTTAGCTACGCCACTGCGCTCAAGGGCAGAGGCGGTGGGAAGGAGGGTGGCTGTGAAGGTTCAAGGGAGAAAGCGGATGAAGGCGATGCACCTGAAGGAGGAAGAGGAGAAGGAGGGTGGCTTGTCTTTTGAGGGGTGCTGCTTTTCCTCCGGTGTTCTTCCCATAGCTGTTTGTGCCTTTTCTCCTGGTGCCTTCGTAAGGCACTTGTCCCTACGTGAGTGTTGGCCTTTCCACGGCTCAATTTTTAGAGGCAGAAAGAACAGATGGCTTTGCTCCGATCTGAGGCACACACCGTAAAATATTTCCAAACCATTGAGCCCCCCTGGGGTGATGGCAATACGGTGGCATCAACAGCTGACCTTGAAGGGCATGTTGGCTGGCTGGCCATAGCTGGCGATACATGGCGCCGGACACTGTCCCCAGCTGTTTCTGAGGACGAGCTCCCTCTGCTTCTATCATGGAGTCGTCTCCTCCTATTCCTCTCTGGCTCCCCCTCTGAACTGTCCCCCTGGTCATCTCCTCTATTGGGAACATACGTGACATCCGTATAATCATCATCATAATCCTCCTGCCCAGCTTCGCTTTCCTCAAACAACTCCACAATTGCACCAACTTCAGGTGGTTCATCATGCCCCTCCTCACACATTACGTCCATACTATCGCCACCTAACTCAGACGTATGAGGTGGTGTGAAAACAAAAAGAGGACAAAACCAGTATATGCTGCTCAAAAAACTGCACTTTATTCAAAATAATTTAAAAAGGCACACACATATATAATCAGAAAAATGTCAGGGAATAACCTGGCATATAAATTTATGTATTGACAACTACAATACTATGTGCTGCAACTGTCAAGGACAGAACAAACAATCCCATATGAATAGCAATTTAATAGTTTAGGTCACATCCAACTATTAGTGGCATGGTATATCTCAACAGATCTGAAAAACACACAATACTGGCTGAGGGCTATATGAAGTTCAATAAATGTAGGCAATAACCATAGAACCTAATCCAGATAGTTCATTGCACCTTGGTAGCACCAACATAATATTCCCGTGAGGAAACCCAGATTAGTTAGACTATTATGGTCATAACCACTCACAGAGGGCAAATCTTGGCGCAACCAATATGGTCAATGTCAGAAGATGCGGTGAGAAGATAAGGTGAGATAGTCACACAAAAAAAAAAATTCATATAAAGTTATGGTGGAGTTGTTGGGGACACCGTAGCCAGCCACTGTGAGGGAACCAAAATAGATATAAATTGAGTATGGTTATAACCACTCACAGAGTATAGAAAAGGTGTGACCAATATGATCAAACATAAGCTATTTATAGAATATCAAGGAGCCGAGAAACTGATAACTGTAAATAAGCCGCTTAATATTCATCAAGCCAGAGCCACATATATTAATCAACCAAAATGAATGACTGGAGGAGCCATAAGAATAGCTGTGTCTGCAGCTGCTAAATAAAGTCAATCCAATAAGCTTGAATCCTGTCACAGTACAGTTAATGAAGCAATACTGCCTCCATTGTGACAGCAGTGAGCCATAACAGCATAGAGATTGACTCAAGAAGATCTCAGATCTCTTTTCTATACTCTGTGAGTGGTTATAACCATACTCAATTTATATCTATTTTGGTTCCCTCACAGTGGCTGGCTACGGTGTCCCCAACAACTCCACCATAACTTTATATGAATTTTTTTTTTTTTTTTACTATCTCACCTTATACTGGCATCTTCTGACATTGACCATATTGGTTGCGCCAAGATTTGCCCTCTGTGAGTGGTTATGACCATAATAGTCTAACTAATCTGGGTCTCCTCACGGGAATATTATGTTGGTGCTACCAAGGTGCAATGAACTATCTGGATTAGGTTCTATGGTTATTGCCTACATTTATTGAACTTCATATAGCCCTCAGCCAGTATTGTGTGTTTTTCAGATCTGTTGAGATATACCATGCCACTAATAGTTGGATGTGACCTGATCTATTAAATTGCTATTCATATGGGATTGTTTGTTCTGTCCTTAACAGTTGCAGCACATAGTATTGTAGTTGTCAATACATACATTTATATGCCAGGTTATTCCCTGACATTTTTCTGATTATATGTGTGTGCCTTTTTAAATTATTTTGAATAAAGTGCAGTTTTTTGAGCAGCATATACTGGTTTTGTCCTCTTTTTGTTTTCATAGTTTCTAGTTACCAGTGCTGGTACCTGCACACAAGGCCACACCCTTTAACATTCTATTTTCAGTTTAGTTTTTTTGTATGAGGTGGTGTACCTGCGCCTTCTTCTTGTTGTTGCAGTACTGGCTGTGAATCAGTGATTTCACCACCACCACCACCAAATAACTCCTGTGAAGTGTCAAATCCAGAGGATGTGATGCTTGTTGTATCGCTGGTGGCTTCGGGAGATGAGGTGTTCTGTGTTAAATACTCAAGCACGTCCTCACAATTTTGGGAAGTGATGGCACGTGCCTTCTTCTGAGCACTGTACTTTGGTCCAGCTCCGCACGAAATCACAGCAACACCATCTCCCACAGACCTGCCAGTGCCAGGTGGCCTTCCTCTGGGTCTGCCTCTACCTCTTCCTCTACCTGGATTGTCCATTTTGTCCATCTCGGGGGGAAGCTAGGTATATGCAGTGAGGTGAGTTCACTTAACAGAAAAGGTAGATATGCAGTGAGGTGAGTTCACTCAACCCAAAGGTAGTTATATATGCAGTGAGGTGAGTTCACTGAACACAAAAGGTAGCTATGTGCAGTGAGGTTAGTTCACTAAACCCAAAGGTAGTTATATATGCAGTGAGGTGAGTTCACTGAACACAACAGGTTGTTAGATGCAGTCAGCTGAGTTCACTCAACACAAAGGTAGTTATATATGCAGTGAGGTGAGTTCACTCAACTGAAAACGTAGATATGCAGTGAGGTGAGTTCACTCAACCCAAAGGTAGTTATATATGCAGTGAGGTGAGTTCACTGAACACAAAAGGTAGCTATGTGCAGTGAGGTGAGTTAACTCAACCCAAAGGTAGTTATATATGCAGTGAGGTGAGTTCACTGAACACAACAGGTAGTTAGATGCAGTCAGCTGAGTTCGCTCAACACAAAGGTAGTTATATATGCAGTGAGGTGAGTTCACTCAACAGAAAAGGTAGATATGCAGTGAGGTGAGTTCACTCAACCCAAAGGTAGTTATATATGCAGTGAGGTGAGTTCACTGAACACAACAGGTAGTTAGATGCAGTCAGCTGAGTTCACTCAACACAAAGGTAGTTATATATGCAGTGAGGTGAGTTCACTGAACACAACAGGTAGTTATATGCAGTGAGGTGAGTTCACTCAACCCAAAGGTAGTTATATATGCAGTGAGGTGAGTTCACTGAACACAACAGGTAGTTAGATGCAGTCAGCTGAGTTCACTCAACACAAAGGTAGTTATATATGCAGTGAGGTGAGTTCACTCAACAGAAAAGGTAGATATGCAGTGAGGTGAGTTCACTCAACCCAAAGGTAGTTATATATGCAGTGAGGTGAGTTCACTGAACACAAAAGGTAGCTATGTGCAGTGAGGTTAGTTCACTCAACCCAAAGGTAGTTATATATGCAGTGAGGTGAGTTCACTGAACACAAAAGGTAGCTATGTGCAGTGAGGTTAGTTCACTAAACCCAAAGGTAGTTATATATGCAGTGAGGTGAGTTCACTGAACACAACAGGTAGTTAGATGCAGTCAGCTGAGTTCACTCAACACAAAGGTAGTTATATATGCAGTGAGGTGAGTTCACTCAACTGAAAAGGTAGATATGCAGTGAGGTGAGTTCATTCAACCCAAAGGTAGTTATATATGCAGTGAGGTGAGTTCACTGAACACAACAGGTAGTTATATGCAGTGAGGTGAGTTCACTCAACCCATAGGTAGTTATATATGCAGTGAGGTGAGTTCACTGAACACAACAGGTAGTTAGATGCAGTCAGCTGAGTTCACTCAACACAAAGGTAGTTATATATGCAGTGAGGTGAGTTCACTCAACAGAAAAGGTAGATATGCAGTGAGGTGAGTTCACTCAACCCAAAGGTAGTTATATATGCAGTGAGGTGAGTTCACGGAACACAAAAGGTAGCTATGTGCAGTGAGGTGAGTTCACTCAACCCAAAGGTAGTTATATATGCAGTGAGGTGAGTTCACTGAACACAAAAGGTAGCTATGTGCAGTGAGGTGAGTTCACTCAACCCAAAGGTAGTTATATATGCAGTGAGGTGAGTTCACTGAACACAACAGGTAGTTAGATGCAGTCAGCTGAGTTCACTCAACACAAAGGTAGTTATATATGCAGTGAGGTGAGTTCACTTAACAGAAAAGGTAGATATGCAGTGAGGTGAGCTCACTCAACCCAAAGATAGTTATATATGCAGTGAGGTGTGTTCACTGAACACAAAAGGTAGCTATGTGCAGTGAGGTGAGTTCACTCAACCCAAAGGTAGTTATATATGCAGTGAGGTGAGTTCACTGAACACAACAGGTAGTTATAAGCAGTGAGGTGAGTTCACTCAACCCAAAGGTAGTTATATATGCAGTGAGGTGAGTTCACTGAACACAACAGGTAGTTAGATGCAGTCAGCTGAGTTCACTCAACACAAAGGTAGTTATATATGCAGTGAGGTGAGTTCACTCAACAGAAAAGGTAGATATGCAGTGAGGTGAGTTCACTCAACCCAAAGGTAGTTATATATGCAGTGAGGTGAGTTCACTGAACACAAAAGGTAGCTATGTGCAGTGAGGTTAGTTCACTAAACCCAAAGGTAGTTATATATGCAGTGAGGTGAGTTCACTGAACACAACAGGTAGTTAGATGCAGTCAGCTGAGTTCACTCAACACAAAGGTAGTTATATATGCAGTGAGGTGAGTTCACTCAACAGAAAAGGTAGATATGCAGTGAGGTGAGTTCACTCAACCCAAAGGTAGTTATATATGCAGTGAGGTGAGTTCACTGAACACAACAGGTAGTTAGATGCAGTCAGCTGAGTTCACTCAACACAAAGGTAGTTATATATGCAGTGAGGTGAGTTCACTCAACAGAAAAGGTAGATATGCAGTGAGGTGAGTTCACTCAACCCAAAGGTAGTTATATATGCAGTGAGGTGAGTTCACTGAACACAACAGGTAGTTAGATGCAGTCAGCTGAGTTCACTCAACACAAAGGTAGTTATATATGCAGTGAGGTGAGTTCACTCAACAGAAAAGGTAGATATGCAGTGAGGTGAGTTCACTCAACCCAAAGGTAGTTATATATGCAGTGAGGTGAGTTCACTGAACACAAAAGGTAGCTATGTGCAGTGAGGTGAGTTCACTAAACCCAAAGGTAGTTATATATGCAGTGAGGTGAGTTCACTGAACACAAAAGGTAGCTATGTGCAGTGAGGTGAGTTCACTCAACCCAAAGGTAGTTATATATGCAGTGAGGTGAGTTCACTGAACACAACAGGTAGTTAGATGCAGTCATCTGAGTTCACTCAACACAAAGGTAGTTATATATGCAGTGAGGTGAGTTAACTGAACACAACAGGTAGCTATGTGGAGTGAGGTGAGTTCACTCAACCCAAAGGTAGTTATATATGCAGTGAGGTTAGTTCACTGAACACAAAAGGTAGCTATGTGCAGTGAGGTGAGTTCACTCAACCCAAAGATAGTTATATATGCTGTGAGGTGAGTTCACGGAACTCAAAAGGTAGCAATGTGCAGTAAGGTGAGTTCACTAAACCAAAAGGTAGTTATATATGCAGTGAGGTGAGTTCACTGAACACAACAGATAGTTAGATGCAGTCAGCTGAGTTCACTCAACACAAAGGTAGTTATATATGCAGTGAGGTGAGTTCACTCAACAGAAAAGGGTGATATGCAGTGAGGTGAGTTCACTCAAACCAAAGGTAGTTATATATGCAGTGAGGTGAGTTCACTGAACACAAAAGGTAGCTATGTGCAGTGAGGTGAGTTCACAAAATCCAAAGGTAGTTATATATGCAGTGAGGTGAGTTCACTGAACACAACAGGTAGTTATATGCAGCGAGGTGAGTTCACTCAACCCAAAGGTAGTTATATATGCAGTGAGGTGAGTTCACTGAACACAACAGGTAGTTAGATGCAGTCAGCTGAGTTCACTCAACACAAAGGTAGTTATATATGCAGTGAGGTGAGTTCACTCAACAGAAAAGATTGATATGCAGTGAGGTGAGTTCACTCAACCCAAGGGTAGTTATATATGCAGTGAGGTGAGTTCAATGAACACAAAAGGTAGCTATGTGCAGTGAGGAGAGTTTACTAAACCCAAAGGTAGTTATATATGCAGTGAGGTGAGTTCACTGAACACAAAATGTAGCTATGTGCAGTGAGGTGAGTTAACTCAACCCAAAGGTAGTTATATATGCAGTGAGGTGAGTTCACTGAACACAACAGGTAGTTAGATGCAGTCAGCTGAGTACACTCAACACAAAGGTAGTTATATATGCAGTGAGGTGAGTTCACTCAACCAAAAGGTAGTTATATATGCAGTGAGGTGAGTTCACTGAACACAACAGGTAGTTAAATGCAGTCAGCTGAGGTCACTCAACACAAAGGTAGTTATATATGCAGTGAGGTGAGTTCACTCAACAGAAAAGGTAGATATGCAGTGAGGTGAGCTCACTCAACCCAAAGGTAGTTATATATGCAGTGAGGTGAGTTCACTGAACACAACAGGTAGCTATGTGCAGTGAGGTAAGTTCACTCAACCCAAAGGTAGTTATATATGCAGTAAGGTGAGTTCACTGAACACAACAGGTAGTTAGATGCAGTCAGCTGAGTTCACTCAACACAAAGGTAGTTATATATGCAGTGAGGTGAGTTCACTGAATGCAAAAGGTAGCTATATGCAGTGAGGTGAGTTCACTGAACACAACAGGTAGTTAGATGCAGTCAGCTGAGTTCACTCAACACAAAGGTAGTTATATGCAGTGAGGTGAGTTCACTCAACAAAAAAGGTAGATATGCAGTGAGGTGAGTTCACTCAACCCAAAGGTAGTTATATATGCAGTGAGGTGAGTTCACTGAACACAAAAGGTAGCTATGTGCAGTGAGGTGAGTTCACGCAACCCAAAGGTTTAGTTATATATGCAGTGAGGTGAGTTCACTGAACACAACAGGTAGTTAGATGCAGTCAGCTGAGTTCACTCAACACAAAGGTAGTTATATATGCAGTGAGGTGAGTTCACTCAACAGAAAAGGTAGATTTGCAGTGAGATGAGTTCACTCAACCCAAAGGTAGTTATATATGCAGTGAGGTGAGTTCACTGAACACAACAGGTAGTTAGATGCAGTCAGCTGAGTTCACTCAACACAAAGTAGTTATACATGCAGTGAGCAGAGTTCACTCAACAGAAAAGGTAGATATGCAGTGAGGTGAGTTCACTGAACACAAAAGGTAGCTATGTGCAGTGAGGTGAGTTCACTCAACCCAAAGGTAGTTATATATGCAGTGAGGTGAGTTCACTGAACACAAAAGGTAGCTATGTGCAGTGAGGTGAGTTCACTCAACCCAAAGGTAGTTATATATGCAGTGAGGTGAGTTCACTGAACACAAAAGGTAGCTATGTGCAGTGAGGTGAGTTCACTAAACCCAAAGGTAGTTATATATGCAGTGAGGTGAGTTCACTGAATACAACAGGTAGTTTGATGCAGTCAGCTGAGTTCACTCAACACAAAGGTAGTTATATATGCAGTGAGGTGAGTTCACTTAACAGAAAAGGTAGATATGCAGTGAGGTGAGTTCACTCAACCCAAAGGTAGTTATATATGCAGTGAGGTGAGTTCACTGAACACAAAAGGTAGCTATGTGCAGTGAGGTGAGTTAACTCAACCCAAAGGTAGTTATATATGCAGTGAGGTGAGTTCACTGAACACAACAGGTAGTTAGATGCAGTCAGCTGAGTACACTCAACACAAAGGTAGTTATATATGCAGTGAGGTGAGTTCACTGAACACAACAGGTAGTTATATGCAGTGAGGTGAGTTCACTCAACCCATAGGTAGTTATATATGCAGTGAGGTGAGTTCACTGAACACAACAGGTAGTTAGATGCAGTCAGCTGAGTTCACTCAACACAAAGGTAGTTATATATGCAGTGAGGTGAGTTCACTCAACAGAAAAGGTAGATATGCAGTGAGGTGAGTTCACTCAACCCAAAGGTAGTTATATATGCAGTGAGGTGAGTTCACTGAACACAAAAGGTAGCTATGTGCAGTGAGGTGAGTTCACAAAATCCAAAGGTAGTTATATATGCAGTGAGGTGAGTTCACATAACAGAAAAGATAGATATGCAGTGAGGAGAGTTTACTAAACCCAAAGGTAGTTATATATGCAGTGAGGTGAGTTCACTGAACACAAAATGTAGCTATGTGCAGTGAGGTGAGTTAACTCAACCCAAATGTAGTTATATATTCAGTGAGGTGAGTTCACTGAACACAACAGGTAGTTAGATGCAGTCAGCTGAGTACACTCAACACAAAGGTAGTTATATATGCAGTGAGGTGAGTTCACTCACCAAAAGGTAGTTATATATGCAGTGAGGTGAGTTCACTGAACACAAAAGGTAGCTATGTGCAGTGAGGTGAGTTCACTCAACCCATAGGTAGTTATATATGCAGTGAGGTGAGTTCACTGAACACAAAAGGTAGCTATGTGCAGTGAGGTGAGTTCACTCAACCCAAAGGTAGTTATATATGCAGTGAGGTGAGTTCACTGAACACAAAAGGTAGCTATGTGCAGTGAGGTGAGTTCACTCAACCCATAGGTAGTTATATATGCAGTGAGGTGAGTTCACTGAACACAAAAGGTAGCTATGTGCAGTGAGGTGAGTTCACTCAACCCAAAGGTAGTTATATATGCAGTGAGGTGAGTTCACTGAACACAAAAGGTAGCTATGTGCAGTGAGGTGAGTTCACTCAACCAAAAGGTAGTTATATATGCAGTGAGGTGAGTTCACTGAACACAAAAGGTAGTGCAGTGAGGTGAGTTCACTCAACCCATAGGTAGTTATATATGCAGTGAGGTGAGTTCACTGAACACAAAAGGTAGTTATGTGCAGTGAGGTGAGTTCACGCAACCCAAAGGTAGTTATATATGCAGTGAGGTGAGTTCACTGAACACAACAGGTAGTTATATGCAGTGAGGTGAGTTCACTCAACCCAAAGGTAGTTATATATGCAATGAGGTGAGTTCACTGAACACAACAGGTAGTTAGATGCAGTCAGCTAAGTTCACTGAACACAAAGGTAGTTATATATGCAGTGAGGTGAGTTCACTCAATAGAAAAGGTAGATATGCAGTGAGATGAGTTCACTCAACCCAAAGGTAGTTATATATGCAGTGAGGTGAGTTCACTGAACACAACAGGTAGTTAGATGCAGTCAGCTGAGTTCACTCAACACAAAGGTAGTTATACATGCAGTGAGCAGAGTTCACTCAACAGAAAAGGTAGATATGCAGTGAGGTGAGTTCACTGAACACAAAAGGTAGCTATGTGCAGTAAGGTGAGTTCACTCAACCCAAAGGTAGTTATATATGCAGTGAGGTGAGTTCACTGAACACAAAAGATAGCTATGTGCAGTGAGGTGAGTTAACTCAACCCAAAGGTAGTTATATATGCAGTGAGGTGAGTTCACTGAACACAACAGGTAGTTAGATGCAGTCAGCTGAGTTCACTCAACACAAAGGTAGTTATATATGCAGTGAGGTGAGTTCACTCAACAGAAAAGGTAGATATGCAGTGAGGTGAGTTCACTCAACCCAAAGGTAGTTATATATGCAGTGAGGTGAGTTCACTGAACACAAAAGGTAGCTATGTGCAGTGAGGTGAGTTCACTCAACCCAAAGGTAGTTATATATGCAGTGAGGTGAGTTCACTGCACACAACAGGTAGTTAGATGCAGTCAGCTGAGTTCACTCAACACAAAGGTAGTTATATATGCAGTGCGGTGAGTTCACTTAACAGAAAAGGTAGATATGCAGTGAGGTGAGTTCACTGAATGCAAAAGGTAGCTATATGCAGTGAGGTGAGTTCACTGAACACAACAGGTAGTTAGATGCAGTCAGCTGAGTTCACTCAACACAAAGTAGTTATACATGCAGTGAGCAGAGTTCACTCAACAGAAAAGGTAGATATGCAGTGAGATGAGTTCACTCAACCCAAAGGTAGTTATATATGCAGTGAGGTGAGTTCACTGAACACAACAGGTAGTTAGATGCAGTCAGCTGAGTTCACTCAACACAAAGTAGTTATACATGCAGTGAGCAGAGTTCACTCAACAGAAAAGGTAGATATGCAGTGAGGTGAGTTCACTGAACACAAAAGGTAGCTATGTGCAGTGAGGTGAGTTCACTCAACCCAAAGGTAGTTATATATGCAGTGAGGTGAGTTCACTGAACACAAAAGGTAGCTATGTGCAGTGAGGTGAGTTCACTCAACCCAAAGGTAGTTATATATGCAGTGAGGTGAGTTCACTGAATACAACAGGTAGTTTGATGCAGTCAGCTGAGTTCACTCAACACAAAGGTAGTTATATATGCAGTGAGGTGAGTTCACTTAACAGAAAAGGTAGATATGCAGTGAGGTGAGTTCACTCAACCCAAAGGTAGTTATATATGCAGTGAGGTGAGTTCACTGAACACAAAAGGTAGCTATGTGCAGTGAGGTGAGTTAACTCAACCCAAAGGTAGTTATATATGCAGTGAGGTGAGTTCACTGAACACAAAAGGTAGCTATGTGCAGTGAGGTGAGTTAACTCAACCCAAAGGTAGTTATATATGCAGTGAGGTGAGTTCACTGAACACAAAAGTAGCTATGTGCAGTGAGGTGAGTTCACTAAATCCAAAGGTAGTTATATATGCAGTGAGGTGAGTTCACTGAACACAACAGGTAGTTATATGCAGTGAGGTGAGGTCACTCAACCCATAGGTAGTTATATATGCAGTGAGGTGAGTTCACTGAACACAACAGGTAGTTAGATGCAGTCAGCTGAGTTCACTCAACACAAAGGTAGTTATATATGCAGTGAGGTGAGTTCACTCAACAGAAAAGGTAGATATGCAGTGAGGTGAGTTCACTCAACCCAAAGCTAGTTATATATGCAGTGAGGTGAGTTCACTCAACAGAAAAGGTAGATATGCAGTGAGGTGAGTTCACTCAACCCAAAGGTAGTTATATATGCAGTGAGGCGAGTTCACTGAACACAAAAGGTAGCTATGTGCAGTGAGATTAGTTCACTAAACCCAAAGGTAGTTATATATGCAGTGAGGTGAGTTCACTCAACAGAAAAGGTTGATATGCAGTGAGGTGAGTTCACTCAAACCAAAGGTAGTTATGTATGCAGTGAGGTGAGTTCACTGAACACAAAAGGTAGCTATGTGCAGTGAGGTGAGTTCACTAAATCCAAAGGTAGTTATATATGCAGTGAGGTGAGTTCACTCAACAGAAAAGATAGATATGCAGTGAGTTGAGTTCACTCAACCCAAAGGTAGTTATATATGCAGTGAGGTGAGTTCACTGAACACAAAAGGTAGCTATGTGCAGTGAGGTGAGTTTACTCACTTCAAAGGTAGTTATATATGCAGTGAGGTGAGTTCACTGAACACAAAAGGTAGCTATGTGCAGTGAGGAGAGTTCACTAAACCCAAAGGTAGTTATATATGTAGTGAGGTGAGTTCACTGAACACAACAGGTAGTTAGATGCAGTCAGCTGAGTTCACTCAACCCAAAGGTAGTTATATATGCAGTGAGGTGAGTTCACTGAACACAAAGGGTAGCTATGTGCAATGAGGTGAGTTCACTCAACCAAAATGTAGTTATATATGCAGTGAGGTGAGTTCACTGAACACAAAAGGTAGCCATGTGCAGTGAGGTGAGTTCACTAAACCCAAAGGTAGTTATATATGCAGTGAGGTGAGTTCACTGAACACAAAAGGTAGCTATGTGCAGTGAGGTGAGTTAACTCAACCCAAAGGTAGTTATATATGCAGTGAGGTGAGTTCACTGAACACAACAGGTATTTAGATGCAGTCAGCTGAGTTTACTCAACACAAAGGTAGTTATGTATGCAGTGAGGTGAGTTCACTCAACAGAAAAGGTAGATATGCAGTGAGGTGAGTTCACTGAACACAACAGGTAGTTAGATGCAGTCAGCTGAGTTCACTCAACCCAAAGGTAGTTATATATGGATTGAGGTGAGTTCACTGAACACAAAAGGTAGCTATGTGCAGTGAGGTGAGTTCACTCAACCCAAAGGTAGTTATATATGCAGTGAGGTGAGTTCACTCAACCCAAAGGTAGTTATATATGCAGTGAGGTGAGTTCACTGAACACAAAAGGTAGCTATGTGCAGTGAGGTGAGTTAACTCAACCCAAAGGTAGTTATATATGCAGTGAGGTGAGTTTACTGAACACAACAGGTAGTTAGATGCAGTCAGCTGAGTTCACTCAACACAAAGGTAGTTATATATGCAGTGAGGTGAGTTCACTCAACAGAAAAGGTAGATATGCAGTGAGGTGAGTTAACTGAACACAAAAGGTAGCTATGTGCAGTGAGGTGAGTTCACTCAACCCAAAGGTAGTTATATATGCAGTGAGGTGAGTTCACTGAACACAAAAGTAGCTATGTGCAGTGAGGTGAGTTCACTAAATCCAAAGGTAGTTATATATGCAGTGAGGTGAGTTCACTGAACACAACAGGTAGTTATATGCAGTGAGGTGAGGTCACTCAACCCATAGGTAGTTATATATGCAGTGAGGTGAGTTCACTGAACACAACAGGTAGTTAGATGCAGTCAGCTGAGTTCACTCAACACAAAGGTAGTTATATATGCAGTGAGGTGAGTTCACTCAACAGAAAAGGTAGATATGCAGTGAGGTGAGTTCACTCAACCCAAAGCTAGTTATATATGCAGTTAGGTGAGTTCACTGAACACAAAAGGTAGCCTGGTGCAGTGAGGTGAGTTCACTCAACCCAAAGGTAGTTATATATGCAGTGAGGTGAGTTCACTGAACACAAAAGGTAGCTATGTGCAGTGAGATTAGTTCACTAAACCCAAAGGTAGTTATATATGCAGTGAGGTTAGTTCACTGAACACAACAGGTAGTTAGATGCAGTCAGCTGAGTTCACTCAACACAAAGGTAGTTATATATGCAGCGAGGTGAGTTCACTGAACACAAAGGGTAGCTATGTGCAGTGAGGTGAGTTCACTCAACCCAAAGGTAGTTATATATGCAGTGAGGTGAGTTCACTGAACACAAAGGGTAGCTATGTGCAATGAGGTGAGTTCACTCAACCAAAATGTAGTTATATATGCAGTGAGGTGAGTTCACTGAACACAAAAGGTAGCCATGTGCAGTGAGGTGAGTTCACTGAACACAACAGGTAGTTAGATGCAGTCAGCTGAGTTCACTCAACACAAAGTAGTTATACATGCAGTGAGCAGAGTTCACTCAACAGAAAAGGTAGATATGCAGTGAGATGAGTTCACTCAACCCAAAGGTAGTTATATATGCAGTGAGGTGAGTTCACTGAACACAACAGGTAGTTAGATGCAGTCAGCTGAGTTCACTCAACACAAAGTAGTTATACATGCAGTGAGCAGAGTTCACTCAACAGAAAAGGTAGATATGCAGTGAGGTGAGATCACTGAACACAAAAGGTAGCTATGTGCAGTGAGGTGAGTTCACTCAACCCAAAGGTAGTTATATATGCAGTGAGGTGAGTTCACTGAACACAAAAGGTAGCTATGTGCAGTGAGGTGAGTTCACTCAACCCAAAGGTAGTTATATATGCAGTGAGGTGAGTTCACTGAATACAACAGGTAGTTTGATGCAGTCAGCTGAGTTCACTCAACACAAAGGTAGTTATATATGCAGTGAGGTGAGTTCACTTAACAGAAAAGGTAGATATGCAGTGAGGTGAGTTCACTCAACCCAAAGGTAGTTATATATGCAGTGAGGTGAGTTCACTGAACACAAAAGGTAGCTATGTGCAGTGAGGTGAGTTAACTCAACCCAAAGGTAGTTATATATGCAGTGAGGTGAGTTCACTGAACACAAAAGGTAGCTATGTGCAGTGAGGTGAGTTCACTCACTTCAAAGGTAGTTATATATGCAGTGAGGTGAGTTCACTGAATACAACAGGTAGTTTGATGCAGTCAGCTGAGTTCACTCAACACAAAGGTAGTTATATATGCAGTGAGGTGAGTTCACTTAACAGAAAAGGTAGATATGCAGTGAGGTGAGTTCACTCAACCCAAAGGTAGTTATATATGCAGTGAGGTGAGGTCACTGAACACAAAAGGTAGCTATGTGCAGTGAGGGGAGTTAACTCAACCCAAAGGTAGTTATATATGCAGTGAGGTGAGTTCACTGAACACAAAAGGTAGCTATGTGCAGTGAGGTGAGTTAACTCAACCCAAAGGTAGTTATATATGCAGTGAGGTGAGTTTACTGAACACAACAGGTAGTTAGATGCAGTCAGCTGAGTTCACTCAACACAAAGGTAGTTATATATGCAGTGAGGTGAGTTCACTCAACAGAAAAGGTAGATATGCAGTGAGGTGAGATCACTCAACCCAAAGGTAGTTATATATGCAGTGAGGTGAGTTTACTGAACACAAAAGGTAGCTATGTGCAGTGAGGTGAGTTCACTCAACCCAAAGGTAGTTATATATGCAGTGAGGTGAGTTCACTGAACACAAAAGTAGCTATGTGCAGTGAGGTGAGTTCACTAAATCCAAAGGTAGTTATATATGCAGTGAGGTGAGTTCACTGAACACAACAGGTAGTTATATGCAGTGAGGTGAGTTCACTCAACCCATAGGTAGTTATATATGCAGTGAGGTGAGTTCACTGAACACAACAGGTAGTTAGATGCAGTCAGCTGAGTTCACTCAACACAAAGGTAGTTATATATGCAGTGAGGTGAGTTCACTCAACAGAAAGGTAGATATGCAGTGAGGTGAGTTCACTCAACCCAAAGGTAGTTATATATGCAGTGAGGTGAGTTCACTGAACACAAAAGGTAGCTATGTGCAGTGAGGTGAGTTCACTCAACCCAAAGGTAGTTATATATGCAGTGAGGTGAGTTCACTGAACACAAAAGGTAGCTATGTGCAGTGAGGTTAGTTCACTAAACCCAAAGGTAGTTATATATGCAGTGAGGTGAGTTCACTGAACACAACAGGTAGTTAGATGCAGTCAGCTGAGTTCACTAAACACAAAGGTAGTTATATATGCAGTGAGGTGAGTTCACTCAACAGAAAAGGTAGATATGCAGTGAGGTGAGTTCACTCAACCCAAAGGTAGTTATATATGCAGTGAGGTGAGTTCACTGAACACAAAAGGTAGCTATGTGCAGTGAGGTGAGTTCACTCAACCCAAAGGTAGTTATATATGCAGTGAGGTGAGTTCACTGAACACAAAAGGTAGCTATGTGCAGTGAGGGTAGTTCACTAAACCCAAAGGTAGTTATATATGCAGTGAGGTGAGTTCACTGAACACAACAGATAGTTAGATGCAGTCAGCTGAGTTCACTCAACACAAAGGTAGTTATATATGCAGTGAGGTGAGTTCACTCAACAGAAAAGGTTGATATGCAGTGAGGTGAGTTCACTCAAACCAAAGGTAGTTATGTATGCAGTGAGGTGAGTTCACTGAACACAAAAGGTAGCTATGTGCAGTGAGGTGAGTTCACTAAATCCAAAGGTAGTTATATATGCAGTGAGGTGAGTTCACTCAACAGAAAAGATAGATATGCAGTGAGTTGAGTTCACTCAACCCAAAGGTAGTTATATATGCAGTGAGGTGAGTTCACTGAACACAAAAGGTAGCTATGTGCAGTGAGGTGAGTTTACTCACTTCAAAGGTAGTTATATATGCAGTGAGGTGAGTTCACTGAACACAAAAGGTAGCTATGTGCAGTGAGGAGAGTTCACTAAACCCAAAGGTAGTTATATATGTAGTGAGGTGAGTTCACTGAACACAACAGGTAGTTAGATGCAGTCAGCTGAGTTCACTCAACCCAAAGGTAGTTATATATGCAGTGAGGTGAGTTCACTGAACACAAAGGGTAGCTATGTGCAATGAGGTGAGTTCACTCAACCAAAATGTAGTTATATATGCAGTGAGGTGAGTTCACTGAACACAAAAGGTAGCCATGTGCAGTGAGGTGAGTTCACTAAACCCAAAGGTAGTTATATATGCAGTGAGGTGAGTTCACTGAACACAAAAGGTAGCTATGTGCAGTGAGGTGAGTTAACTCAACCCAAAGGTAGTTATATATGCAGTGAGGTGAGTTCACTGAACACAACAGGTATTTAGATGCAGTCAGCTGAGTTTACTCAACACAAAGGTAGTTATGTATGCAGTGAGGTGAGTTCACTCAACAGAAAAGGTAGATATGCAGTGAGGTGAGTTCACTCAACACAAAGGTAGTTATATATGCAGTGAGGTGAGTTCACTGAACACAAAAGGTAGCTATGTGCAGTGAGGTGAGTTCACTCAACCCAAAGGTAGTTATATATGCAGTGAGGTGAGTTCACTGAACACAACAGGTAGTTAGATGCAGTCAGCTGAGTTCACTCAACCCAAAGGTAGTTATATATGGATTGAGGTGAGTTCACTGAACACAAAAGGTAGCTATGTGCAGTGAGGTGAGTTCACTCAACCCAAAGGTAGTTATATATGCAGTGAGGTGAGTTCACTGAACACAAAAGGTAGCTATGTGCAGTGAGGTGAGTTAACTCAACCCAAAGGTAGTTATATATGCAGTGAGGTGAGTTTACTGAACACAACAGGTAGTTAGATGCAGTCAGCTGAGTTCACTCAACACAAAGGTAGTTATATATGCAGTGAGGTGAGTTCACTCAACAGAAAAGGTAGATATGCAGTGAGGTCAGTTAACTGAACACAAAAGGTAGCTATGTGCAGTGAGGTGAGTTCACTCAACCCAAAGGTAGTTATATATGCAGTGAGGTGAGTTCACTGAACACAAAAGTAGCTATGTGCAGTGAGGTGAGTTCACTAAATCCAAAGGTAGTTATATATGCAGTGAGGTGAGTTCACTGAACACAACAGGTAGTTATATGCAGTGAGGTGAGGTCACTCAACCCATAGGTAGTTATATATGCAGTGAGGTGAGTTCACTGAACACAACAGGTAGTTAGATGCAGTCAGCTGAGTTCACTCAACACAAAGGTAGTTATATATGCAGTGAGGTGAGTTCACTCAACAGAAAAGGTAGATATGCAGTGAGGTGTGTTCACTCAACCCAAAGCTAGTTATATATGCAGTGAGGTGAGTTCACTGAACACAAAAGGTAGCCTGGTGCAGTGAGGTGAGTTCACTCAACCCAAAGGTAGTTATATATGCAGTGAGGTGAGTTCACTGAACACAAAAGGTAGCTATGTGCAGTGAGATTAGTTCACTAAACCCAAAGGTAGTTATATATGCAGTGAGGTTAGTTCACTGAACACAACAGGTAGTTAGATGCAGTCAGCTGAGTTCACTCAACACAAAGGTAGTTATATATGCAGCGAGGTGAGTTCACTGAACACAAAGGGTAGCTATGTGCAGTGAGGTGAGTTCACTCAACCCAAAGGTAGTTATATATGCAGTGAGTTGAGTTCACTGAACACAAAGGGTAGCTATGTGCAATGAGGTGAGTTCACTCAACCAAAATGTAGTTATATATGCAGTGAGGTGAGTTCACTGAACACAAAAGGTAGCCATGTGCAGTGAGGTGAGTTCACTGAACACAACAGGTAGTTAGATGCAGTCAGCTGAGTTCACTCAACACAAAGTAGTTATACATGCAGTGAGCAGAGTTCACTCAACAGAAAAGGTAGATATGCAGTGAGATGAGTTCACTCAACCCAAAGGTAGTTATATATGCAGTGAGGTGAGTTCACTGAACACAACAGGTAGTTAGATGCAGTCAGCTGAGTTCACTCAACACAAAGTAGTTATACATGCAGTGAGCAGAGTTCACTCAACAGAAAAGGTAGATATGCAGTGAGGTGAGTTCACTGAACACAAAAGGTAGCTATGTGCAGTGAGGTGAGTTCACTCAACCCAAAGGTAGTTATATATGCAGTGAGGTGAGTTCACTGAACACAAAAGGTAGCTATGTGCAGTGAGGTGAGTTAACTCAACCCAAAGGTAGTTATATATGCAGTGAGGTGAGTTTACTGAACACAACAGGTAGTTAGATGCAGTCAGCTGAGTTCACTCAACACAAAGGTAGTTATATATGCAGTGAGGTGAGTTCACTCAACAGAAAAGGTAGATATGCAGTGAGGTCAGTTAACTGAACACAAAAGGTAGCTATGTGCAGTGAGGTGAGTTCACTCAACCCAAAGGTAGTTATATATGCAGTGAGGTGAGTTCACTGAACACAAAAGTAGCTATGTGCAGTGAGGTGAGTTCACTAAATCCAAAGGTAGTTATATATGCAGTGAGGTGAGTTCACTGAACACAACAGGTAGTTATATGCAGTGAGGTGAGGTCACTCAACCCATAGGTAGTTATATATGCAGTGAGGTGAGTTCACTGAACACAACAGGTAGTTAGATGCAGTCAGCTGAGTTCACTCAACACAAAGGTAGTTATATATGCAGTGAGGTGAGTTCACTCAACAGAAAAGGTAGATATGCAGTGAGGTGTGTTCACTCAACCCAAAGCTAGTTATATATGCAGTGAGGTGAGTTCACTGAACACAAAAGGTAGCCTGGTGCAGTGAGGTGAGTTCACTCAACCCAAAGGTAGTTATATATGCAGTGAGGTGAGTTCACTGAACACAAAAGGTAGCTATGTGCAGTGAGATTAGTTCACTAAACCCAAAGGTAGTTATATATGCAGTGAGGTTAGTTCACTGAACACAACAGGTAGTTAGATGCAGTCAGCTGAGTTCACTCAACACAAAGGTAGTTATATATGCAGCGAGGTGAGTTCACTGAACACAAAGGGTAGCTATGTGCAGTGAGGTGAGTTCACTCAACCCAAAGGTAGTTATATATGCAGTGAGGTGAGTTCACTGAACACAAAGGGTAGCTATGTGCAATGAGGTGAGTTCACTCAACCAAAATGTAGTTATATATGCAGTGAGGTGAGTTCACTGAACACAAAAGGTAGCCATGTGCAGTGAGGTGAGTTCACTGAACACAACAGGTAGTTAGATGCAGTCAGCTGAGTTCACTCAACACAAAGTAGTTATACATGCAGTGAGCAGAGTTCACTCAACAGAAAAGGTAGATATGCAGTGAGATGAGTTCACTCAACCCAAAGGTAGTTATATATGCAGTGAGGTGAGTTCACTGAACACAACAGGTAGTTAGATGCAGTCAGCTGAGTTCACTCAACACAAAGTAGTTATACATGCAGTGAGCAGAGTTCACTCAACAGAAAAGGTAGATATGCAGTGAGGTGAGTTCACTGAACACAAAAGGTAGCTATGTGCAGTGAGGTGAGTTCACTCAACCCAAAGGTAGTTATATATGCAGTGAGGTGAGTTCACTGAACACAAAAGGTAGCTATGTGCAGTGAGCTGAGTTCACTCAACCCAAAGGTAGTTATATATGCAGTGAGGTGAGTTCACTGAATACAACAGGTAGTTTGATGCAGTCAGCTGAGTTCACTCAACACAAAGGTAGTTATATATGCAGTGAGGTGAGTTCACTTAACAGAAAAGGTAGATATGCAGTGAGGTGAGTTCACTCAACCCAAAGGTAGTTATATATGCAGTGAGGTGAGTTCACTGAACACAAAAGGTAGCTATGTGCAGTGAGGTGAGTTAACTCAACCCAAAGGTAGTTATATATGCAGTGAGGTGAGTTCACTGAACACAAAAGGTAGCTATGTGCAGTGAGGTGAGTTCACTCACTTCAAAGGTAGTTATATATGCAGTGAGGTGAGTTCACTGAATACAACAGGTAGTTTGATGCAGTCAGCTGAGTTCACTCAACACAAAGTAGTTATACATGCAGTGAGCAGAGTTCACTCAACAGAAAAGGTAGATATGGATTGAGGTGAGTTCACTGAACACAAAAGGTAGCTATGTGCAGTGAGGTGAGTTCACTCAACCCAAAGGTAGTTATATATGCAGTGAGGTGAGTTCACTGAACACAAAAGGTAGCTATGTGCAGTGAGGTGAGTTAACTCAACCCAAAGGTAGTTATATATGCAGTGAGGTGAGTTTACTGAACACAACAGGTAGTTAGATGCAGTCAGCTGAGTTCACTCAACACAAAGGTAGTTATATATGCAGTGAGGTGAGTTCACTCAACAGAAAAGGTAGATATGCAGTGAGGTCAGTTAACTGAACACAAAAGGTAGCTATGTGCAGTGAGGTGAGTTCACTCAACCCAAAGGTAGTTATATATGCAGTGAGGTGAGTTCACTGAACACAAAAGTAGCTATGTGCAGTGAGGTGAGTTCACTAAATCCAAAGGTAGTTATATATGCAGTGAGGTGAGTTCACTGAACACAACAGGTAGTTATATGCAGTGAGGTGAGGTCACTCAACCCATAGGTAGTTATATATGCAGTGAGGTGAGTTCACTGAACACAACAGGTAGTTAGATGCAGTCAGCTGAGTTCACTCAACACAAAGGTAGTTATATATGCAGTGAGGTGAGTTCACTCAACAGAAAAGGTAGATATGCAGTGAGGTGTGTTCACTCAACCCAAAGCTAGTTATATATGCAGTGAGGTGAGTTCACTGAACACAAAAGGTAGCCTGGTGCAGTGAGGTGAGTTCACTCAACCCAAAGGTAGTTATATATGCAGTGAGGTGAGTTCACTGAACACAAAAGGTAGCTATGTGCAGTGAGATTAGTTCACTAAACCCAAAGGTAGTTATATATGCAGTGAGGTTAGTTCACTGAACACAACAGGTAGTTAGATGCAGTCAGCTGAGTTCACTCAACACAAAGGTAGTTATATATGCAGCGAGGTGAGTTCACTGAACACAAAGGGTAGCTATGTGCAGTGAGGTGAGCTCACTCAACCCAAAGGTAGTTATATATGCAGTGAGGTGAGTTCACTGAACACAAAGGGTAGCTATGTGCAATGAGGTGAGTTCACTCAACCAAAATGTAGTTATATATGCAGTGAGGTGAGTTCACTGAACACAAAAGGTAGCCATGTGCAGTGAGGTGAGTTCACTGAACACAACAGGTAGTTAGATGCAGTCAGCTGAGTTCACTCAACACAAAGTAGTTATACATGCAGTGAGCAGAGTTCACTCAACAGAAAAGGTAGATATGCAGTGAGATGAGTTCACTCAACCCAAAGGTAGTTATATATGCAGTGAGGTGAGTTCACTGAACACAACAGGTAGTTAGATGCAGTCAGCTGAGTTCACTCAACACAAAGTAGTTATACATGCAGTGAGCAGAGTTCACTCAACAGAAAAGGTAGATATGCAGTGAGGTGAGTTCACTGAACACAAAAGGTAGCTATGTGCAGTGAGGTGAGTTCACTCAACCCAAAGGTAGTTATATATGCAGTGAGGTGAGTTCACTGAACACAAAAGGTAGCTATGTGCAGTGAGCTGAGTTCACTCAACCCAAAGGTAGTTATATATGCAGTGAGGTGAGTTCACTGAATACAACAGGTAGTTTGATGCAGTCAGCTGAGTTCACTCAACACAAAGGTAGTTATATATGCAGTGAGGTGAGTTCACTTAACAGAAAAGGTAGATATGCAGTGAGGTGAGTTCACTCAACCCAAAGGTAGTTATATATGCAGTGAGGTGAGTTCACTGAACACAAAAGGTAGCTATGTGCAGTGAGGTGAGTTAACTCAACCCAAAGGTAGTTATATATGCAGTGAGGTGAGTTCACTGAACACAAAAGGTAGCTATGTGCAGTGAGGTGAGTTCACTCACTTCAAAGGTAGTTATATATGCAGTGAGGTGAGTTCACTGAATACAACAGGTAGTTTGATGCAGTCAGCTGAGTTCACTCAACACAAAGGTAGTTATATATGCAGTGAGGTGAGTTCACTTAACAGAAAAGGTAGATATGCAGTGAGGTGAGTTCACTCAACCCAAAGGTAGTTATATATGCAGTGAGGTGAGTTCACTGAACACAAAAGGTAGCTATGTGCAGTGAGGGGAGTTAACTCAACCCAAAGGTAGTTATATATGCAGTGAGGTGAGTTCACTGAACACAAAAGGTAGCTATGTGCAGTGAGGTGAGTTAACTCAACCCAAAGGTAGTTATATATGCAGTGAGGTGAGTTTACTGAACACAACAGGTAGTTAGATGCAGTCAGCTGAGTTCACTCAACACAAAGGTAGTTATATATGCAGTGAGGTGAGTTCACTCAACAGAAAAGGTAGATATGCAGTGAGGTGAGTTCACTCAACCCAAAGGTAGTTATATATGCAGTGAGGTGAGTTTACTGAACACAAAAGGTAGCTATGTGCAGTGAGGTGAGTTCACTCAACCCAAAGGTAGTTATATATGCAGTGAGGTGAGTTCACTGAACACAAAAGTAGCTATGTGCAGTGAGGTGAGTTCACTAAATCCAAAGGTAGTTATATATGCAGTGAGGTGAGTTCACTGAACACAACAGGTAGTTATATGCAGTGAGGTGAGGTCACTCAACCCATAGGTAGTTATATATGCAGTGAGGTGAGTTCACTGAACACAACAGGTAGTTAGATGCAGTGAGCTGAGTTCACTCAACACAAAGGTAGTTATATATGCAGTGAGGTGAGTTCACTCAACAGAAAAGGTAGATATGCAGTGAGGTGAGTTCACTCAACCCAAAGGTAGTTATATATGCAGTGAGGCGAGTTCACTGAACACAAAAGGTAGCTATGTGCAGTGAGATTAGTTCACTAAACCCAAAGGTAGTTATATATGCAGTGAGGTGAGTTCACTGAACACAAAAGGTAGCTATGTGCAGTGAGGTGAGTTCACTAAATCCAAAGGTTTTTATATATGCAGTGAGGTGAGTTCACTGAACACAACAGGTAGTTATATGCAGTGAGGTGAGTTCACTCAACCCATAGGTAGTTATATATGCAGTGAGGTGAGTTCACTGAACACAACAGGTAGTTAGATGCAGTCAGCTGAGTTCACTCAACACAAAGGTAGTTATATATGCAGTGAGGTGAGTTCACTCAACAGAAAGGTAGATATGCAGTGAGGTGAGTTCACTCAACCCAAAGGTAGTTATATATGCAGTGAGGTGAGTTCACTGAACACAAAAGGTAGCTATGTGCAGTGAGGTGAGTTCACTCAACCCAAAGGTAGTTATATATGCAGTGAGGTGAGTTCACTGAACACAAAAGGTAGCTATGTGCAGTGAGGTTAGTTCACTAAACCCAAAGGTAGTTATATATGCAGTGAGGTGAGTTCACTGAACACAACAGGTAGTTAGATGCAGTCAGCTGAGTTCACTAAACACAAAGGTAGTTATATATGCAGTGAGGTGAGTTCACTCAACAGAAAAGGTAGATATGCAGTGAGGTGAGTTCACTCAACCCAAAGGTAGTTATATATGCAGTGAGGTGAGTTCACTGAACACAAAAGGTAGCTATGTGCAGTGAGGTGAGTTCACTCAACCCAAAGGTAGTTATATATGCAGTGAGGTGAGTTCACTGAACACAAAAGGTAGCTATGTGCAGTGAGGGTAGTTCACTAAACCCAAAGGTAGTTATATATGCAGTGAGGTGAGTTCACTGAACACAACAGATAGTTAGATGCAGTCAGCTGAGTTCACTCAACACAAAGGTAGTTATATATGCAGTGAGGTGAGTTCACTCAACAGAAAAGGTAGATATGCAGTGAGGTGAGTTCACTCAACCCAAAGGTAGTTATATATGCAGTGAGGCGAGTTCACTGAACACAAAAGGTAGCTATGTGCAGTGAGATTAGTTCACTAAACCCAAAGGTAGTTATATATGCAGTGAGGTGAGTTCACTGAACACAAAAGGTAGCTATGTGCAGTGAGGTGAGTTCACTAAATCCAAAGGTTTTTATATATGCAGTGAGGTGAGTTCACTGAACACAACAGGTAGTTATATGCAGTGAGGTGAGTTCACTCAACCCATAGGTAGTTATATATGCAGTGAGGTGAGTTCACTGAACACAACAGGTAGTTAGATGCAGTCAGCTGAGTTCACTCAACACAAAGGTAGTTATATATGCAGTGAGGTGAGTTCACTCAACAGAAAGGTAGATATGCAGTGAGGTGAGTTCACTCAACCCAAAGGTAGTTATATATGCAGTGAGGTGAGTTCACTGAACACAAAAGGTAGCTATGTGCAGTGAGGTGAGTTCACTCAACCCAAAGGTAGTTATATATGCAGTGAGGTGAGTTCACTGAACACAAAAGGTAGCTATGTGCAGTGAGGTTAGTTCACTAAACCCAAAGGTAGTTATATATGCAGTGAGGTGAGTTCACTGAACACAACAGGTAGTTAGATGCAGTCAGCTGAGTTCACTAAACACAAAGGTAGTTATATATGCAGTGAGGTGAGTTCACTCAACAGAAAAGGTAGATATGCAGTGAGGTGAGTTCACTCAACCCAAAGGTAGTTATATATGCAGTGAGGTGAGTTCACTGAACACAAAAGGTAGCTATGTGCAGTGAGGTGAGTTCACTCAACCCAAAGGTAGTTATATATGCAGTGAGGTGAGTTCACTGAACACAAAAGGTAGCTATGTGCAGTGAGGGTAGTTCACTAAACCCAAAGGTAGTTATATATGCAGTGAGGTGAGTTCACTGAACACAACAGATAGTTAGATGCAGTCAGCTGAGTTCACTCAACACAAAGGTAGTTATATATGCAGTGAGGTGAGTTCACTCAACAGAAAAGGTTGATATGCAGTGAGGTGAGTTCACTCAAACCAAAGGTAGTTATGTATGCAGTGAGGTGAGTTCACTGAACACAAAAGGTAGCTATGTGCAGTGAGGTGAGTTCACTAAATCCAAAGGTAGTTATATATGCAGTGAGGTGAGTTCACTCAACAGAAAAGATAGATATGCAGTGAGTTGAGTTCACTCAACCCAAAGGTAGTTATATATGCAGTGAGGTGAGTTCACTGAACACAAAAGGTAGCTATGTGCAGTGAGGTGAGTTTACTCACTTCAAAGGTAGTTATATATGCAGTGAGGTGAGTTCACTGAACACAAAAGGTAGCTATGTGCAGTGAGGAGAGTTCACTAAACCCAAAGGTAGTTATATATGTAGTGAGGTGAGTTCACTGAACACAACAGGTAGTTAGATGCAGTCAGCTGAGTTCACTCAACCCAAAGGTAGTTATATATGCAGTGAGGTGAGTTCACTGAACACAAAGGGTAGCTATGTGCAATGAGGTGAGTTCACTCAACCAAAATGTAGTTATATATGCAGTGAGGTGAGTTCACTGAACACAAAAGGTAGCCATGTGCAGTGAGGTGAGTTCACTAAACCCAAAGGTAGTTATATATGCAGTGAGGTGAGTTCACTGAACACAAAAGGTAGCTATGTGCAGTGAGGTGAGTTAACTCAACCCAAAGGTAGTTATATATGCAGTGAGGTGAGTTCACTGAACACAACAGGTATTTAGATGCAGTCAGCTGAGTTTACTCAACACAAAGGTAGTTATGTATGCAGTGAGGTGAGTTCACTCAACAGAAAAGGTAGATATGCAGTGAGGTGAGTTCACTCAACACAAAGGTAGTTATATATGCAGTGAGGTGAGTTCACTGAACACAAAAGGTAGCTATGTGCAGTGAGGTGAGTTCACTCAACCCAAAGGTAGTTATATATGCAGTGAGGTGAGTTCACTGAACACAACAGGTAGTTAGATGCAGTCAGCTGAGTTCACTCAACCCAAAGGTAGTTATATATGGATTGAGGTGAGTTCACTGAACACAAAAGGTAGCTATGTGCAGTGAGGTGAGTTCACTCAACCCAAAGGTAGTTATATATGCAGTGAGGTGAGTTCACTGAACACAAAAGGTAGCTATGTGCAGTGAGGTGAGTTAACTCAACCCAAAGGTAGTTATATATGCAGTGAGGTGAGTTTACTGAACACAACAGGTAGTTAGATGCAGTCAGCTGAGTTCACTCAACACAAAGGTAGTTATATATGCAGTGAGGTGAGTTCACTCAACAGAAAAGGTAGATATGCAGTGAGGTGAGTTAACTGAACACAAAAGGTAGCTATGTGCAGTGAGGTGAGTTCACTCAACCCAAAGGTAGTTATATATGCAGTGAGGTGAGTTCACTGAACACAAAAGTAGCTATGTGCAGTGAGGTGAGTTCACTAAATCCAAAGGTAGTTATATATGCAGTGAGGTGAGTTCACTGAACACAACAGGTAGTTAGATGCAGTCAGCTGAGTTCACTCAACACAAAGGTAGTTATATATGCAGTGAGGTGAGTTCACTCAACAGAAAAGGTAGATATGCAGTGAGGTGAGTTCACTCAACCCAAAGCTAGTTATATATGCAGTGAGGTGAGTTCACTGAACACAAAAGGTAGCCTGGTGCAGTGAGGTGAGTTCACTCAACCCAAAGGTAGTTATATATGCAGTGAGGTGAGTTCACTGAACACAAAAGGTAGCTATGTGCAGTGAGATTAGTTCACTAAACCCAAAGGTAGTTATATATGCAGTGAGGTTAGTTCACTGAACACAACAGGTAGTTAGATGCAGTCAGCTGAGTTCACTCAACACAAAGGTAGTTATATATGCAGCGAGGTGAGTTCACTGAACACAAAGGGTAGCTATGTGCAGTGAGGTGAGTTCACTCAACCCAAAGGTTGTTATATATGCAGTGAGGTGAGTTCACTGAACACAAAGGGTAGCTATGTGCAATGAGGTGAGTTCACTCAACCAAAATGTAGTTATATATGCAGTGAGGTGAGTTCACTGAACACAAAAGGTAGCCATGTGCAGTGAGGTGAGTTCACTAAACCCAAAGGTAGTTATGTATGCAGTGAGGTGAGTTCACTCAACAGAAAATGTAGATATGCAGTGAGGTGAGTTCACTCAACACAAAGGTAGTTATATATGCAGTGAGGTGAGTTCACTGAACACAAAAGGTAGCTATGTGCAGTGAGGTGAGTTCACTCAACCCAAAGGTAGTTATATATGCAGTGAGGTGAGTTCACTGAACACAACAGGTAGTTAGATGCAGTCAGCTGAGTTCACTCAACCCAAAGGTAGTTATATATGGAGTGAGGTGAGTTCACTGAACACAAAAGGTAGCTATGTGCAGTGAGGTGAGTTCACTCAACCCAAAGGTAGTTATATATGCAGTGAGGTGAGTTCACTGAACACAAAAGGTAGCTATGTGCAGTGAGGTGAGTTAACTCAACCCAAAGGTAGTTATATATGCAGTGAGGTGAGTTTACTGAACACAACAGGTAGTTAGATGCAGTCAGCTGAGTTCACTCAACACAAAGGTAGTTATATATGTAGTGAGGTGAGTTCACTCAACAGAAAAGGTAGATATGCAGTGAGGTGAGTTCACTGAACACAAAAGGTAGCTATGTGCAGTGAGGTGAGTTCACTCAACCCAAAGGTAGTTATATATGCAGTGAGGTGAGTTCACTGAACACAAAAGTAGCTATGTGCAGTGAGGTGAGTTCACTAAATCCAAAGGTAGTTATATATGCAGTGAGGTGAGTTCACTGAACACAACAGGTAGTTATATGCAGTGAGGTGAGGTCACTCAACCCATAGGTAGTTATATATGCAGTGAGGTGAGTTCACTGAACACAACAGGTAGTTAGATGCAGTCAGCTGAGTTCACTTAACACAAAGGTAGTTATATATGCAGTGAGGTGAGTTCACTCAACAGAAAAGGTAGATATGCAGTGAGGTGAGTTCACTAAACCCAAAGCTAGTTATATATGCAGTGAGGTGAGTTCACTGAACACAAAAGGTAGCTATGTGCAGTGAGGTGAGTTCACTAAATCCAAAGGTTGTTATATATGCAGTGAGGTGAGTTCACTGAACACAACAGGTAGTTATATGCAGTGAGGTGAGTTCACTCAACCCATAGGTAGTTATATATGCAGTGAGGTGAGTTCACTGAACACAACAGGTAGTTAGATGCAGTCAGCTGAGTTCACTCAACACAAAGGTAGTTATATATGCAGTGAGGTGAGTTCACTCAACCCAAAGGTAGTTATATATGCAGTGAGGTGAGTTCACTGAACACAAAAGGTAGCTATGTGCAGTGAGGTGAGTTCACTCAACCCAAAGGTAGTTATATATGCAGTGAGGTGAGTTCACTGAACACAAAAGGTAGCTATGTGCAGTGAGGTTAGTTCACTAAAACCAAAGGTAGTTATATATGCAGTGAGGTGAGTTCACTGAACACAACAGGTAGTTAGATGCAGTCAGCTGAGTTCACTCAACACAAAGGTAGTTATATATGCAGTGAGGTGAGTTCACTCAACAGAAAAGGTAGATATGCAGTGAGGTGAGTTCACTCAACCCAAAGGTAGTTATATATGCAGTGAGGTGAGTTCACTGAACACAAAAGGTAGCTATGTGCAGTGAGGTGAGTTCACTCAACCCAAAGGTAGTTATATATGCAGTGAGGTGAGTTCACTGAACACAAAAGTAGCTATGTGCAGTGAGGTGAGTTCACTAAATCCAAAGGTAGTTAAATATGCAGTGAGGTGAGTTCACTGAACACAACAGGTAGTTATATGCAGTGAGGTGAGGTCACTCAACCCATAGGTAGTTATATATGCAGTGAGGTGAGTTCACTGAACACAACAGGTAGTTAGATGCAGTCAGCTGAGTTCACTCAACACAAAGGTAGTTATATATGCAGTGAGGTGAGTTCACTGAACACAAAAGTAGCTATGTGCAGTGAGGTGAGTTCACTAAATCCAAAGGTAGTTATATATGCAGTGAGGTGAGTTCACTGAACACAACAGGTAGTTATATGCAGTGAGGTTAGTTCACTAAACCCAAAGGTAGTTATATATGCAGTGAGGTTAGTTCACTGAACACAACAGGTAGTTAGATGCAGTCAGCTGAGTTCACTCAACACAAAGGTAGTTATATATGCAGTGAGGTGAGTTCACTGAACACAAAAGGTAGCTATGTGCAGTGAGGTGAATTCACTCAACCCAAAGGTAGTTATATATGCAGTGAGGTGAGTTCACTGAACACAAAAGGTAGCTATGTGCAGTGAGGTGAGTTCACTAAATCCAAAGGTTGTTATATATGCAGTGAGGTGAGTTCACTGAACACAACAGGTAGTTATATGCAGTGAGGTGAGTTCACTCAACCCATAGGTAGTTATATATGCAGTGAGGTGAGTTCACTGAACACAACATGTAGTTTGATGCAGTCAGCTGAGTTTACTCAACACAAAGGTAGTTATATATGCAGTGAGGTGAGTTCACTTAACAGAAAAGGTAGATATGCAGTGAGGTGAGTTCACTCAACCCAAAGGTAGTTATATATGCAGTGAGGTGAGTTCACTGAACACAAAAGGTAGCTATGTGCAGTGAGGTGAGTTCACTAAACCCAAAGGTAGTTATATACAGTGAGGTGAGTTCACTGAACACAAAAGGTAGCTATGTGCAGTGAGGTAAGTTCACTCAACCCAAAGGTAGTTATATATGCAGTGAGGTGAGTTCACTGAACACAACAGGTAGTTAGATGCAGTGAGGTGAGTTCACTCAACCCAAACGTAGTTATATATGCAGTGAGGTGAGTTCACTGAACACAAAAGGTAGCTATGTGCAGTGAGGGTAGTTCACTAAACCCAAAGGTAGTTATATATGCAGTGAGGTGAGTTCACTGAACACAACAGATAGTTAGATGCAGTCAGCTGAGTTCACTCAACACAAAGGTAGTTATATATGCAGTGAGGTGAGTTCACTCAACAGAAAAGGTAGATATGCAGTGAGGTGAGTTCACTCAACCCAAAGGTAGTTATATATGCAGTGAGGCGAGTTCACTGAACACAAAAGGTAGCTATGTGCAGTGAGATTAGTTCACTAAACCCAAAGGTAGTTATATATGCAGTGAGGTGAGTTCACTGAACACAAAAGGTAGCTATGTGCAGTGAGGTGAGTTCACTAAATCCAAAGGTTTTTATATATGCAGTGAGGTGAGTTCACTGAACACAACAGGTAGTTATATGCAGTGAGGTGAGTTCACTCAACCCATAGGTAGTTATATATGCAGTGAGGTGAGTTCACTGAACACAACAGGTAGTTAGATGCAGTCAGCTGAGTTCACTCAACACAAAGGTAGTTATATATGCAGTGAGGTGAGTTCACTCAACAGAAAGGTAGATATGCAGTGAGGTGAGTTCACTCAACCCAAAGGTAGTTATATATGCAGTGAGGTGAGTTCACTGAACACAAAAGGTAGCTATGTGCAGTGAGGTGAGTTCACTCAACCCAAAGGTAGTTATATATGCAGTGAGGTGAGTTCACTGAACACAAAAGGTAGCTATGTGCAGTGAGGTTAGTTCACTAAACCCAAAGGTAGTTATATATGCAGTGAGGTGAGTTCACTGAACACAACAGGTAGTTAGATGCAGTCAGCTGAGTTCACTAAACACAAAGGTAGTTATATATGCAGTGAGGTGAGTTCACTCAACAGAAAAGGTAGATATGCAGTGAGGTGAGTTCACTCAACCCAAAGGTAGTTATATATGCAGTGAGGTGAGTTCACTGAACACAAAAGGTAGCTATGTGCAGTGAGGTGAGTTCACTCAACCCAAAGGTAGTTATATATGCAGTGAGGTGAGTTCACTGAACACAAAAGGTAGCTATGTGCAGTGAGGGTAGTTCACTAAACCCAAAGGTAGTTATATATGCAGTGAGGTGAGTTCACTGAACACAACAGATAGTTAGATGCAGTCAGCTGAGTTCACTCAACACAAAGGTAGTTATATATGCAGTGAGGTGAGTTCACTCAACAGAAAAGGTTGATATGCAGTGAGGTGAGTTCACTCAAACCAAAGGTAGTTATGTATGCAGTGAGGTGAGTTCACTGAACACAAAAGGTAGCTATGTGCAGTGAGGTGAGTTCACTAAATCCAAAGGTAGTTATATATGCAGTGAGGTGAGTTCACTCAACCCAAAGGTAGTTATATATGCAGTGAGGTGAGTTCACTGAACACAAAAGGTAGCTATGTGCAGTGAGGTGAGTTTACTCACTTCAAAGGTAGTTATATATGCAGTGAGGTGAGTTCACTGAACACAAAAGGTAGCTATGTGCAGTGAGGAGAGTTCACTAAACCCAAAGGTAGTTATATATGTAGTGAGGTGAGTTCACTGAACACAACAGGTAGTTAGATGCAGTCAGCTGAGTTCACTCAACCCAAAGGTAGTTATATATGCAGTGAGGTGAGTTCACTGAACACAAAGGGTAGCTATGTGCAATGAGGTGAGTTCACTCAACCAAAATGTAGTTATATATGCAGTGAGGTGAGTTCACTGAACACAAAAGGTAGCCATGTGCAGTGAGGTGAGTTCACTAAACCCAAAGGTAGTTATATATGCAGTGAGGTGAGTTCACTGAACACAAAAGGTAGCTATGTGCAGTGAGGTGAGTTAACTCAACCCAAAGGTAGTTATATATGCAGTGAGGTGAGTTCACTGAACACAACAGGTATTTAGATGCAGTCAGCTGAGTTTACTCAACACAAAGGTAGTTATGTATGCAGTGAGGTGAGTTCACTCAACAGAAAAGGTAGATATGCAGTGAGGTGAGTTCACTCAACACAAAGGTAGTTATATATGCAGTGAGGTGAGTTCACTGAACACAAAAGGTAGCTATGTGCAGTGAGGTGAGTTCACTCAACCCAAAGGTAGTTATATATGCAGTGAGGTGAGTTCACTGAACACAACAGGTAGTTAGATGCAGTCAGCTGAGTTCACTCAACCCAAAGGTAGTTATATATGGATTGAGGTGAGTTCACTGAACACAAAAGGTAGCTATGTGCAGTGAGGTGAGTTCACTCAACCCAAAGGTAGTTATATATGCAGTGAGGTGAGTTCACTGAACACAAAAGGTAGCTATGTGCAGTGAGGTGAGTTAACTCAACCCAAAGGTAGTTATATATGCAGTGAGGTGAGTTTACTGAACACAACAGGTAGTTAGATGCAGTCAGCTGAGTTCACTCAACACAAAGGTAGTTATATATGCAGTGAGGTGAGTTCACTCAACAGAAAAGGTAGATATGCAGTGAGGTGAGTTAACTGAACACAAAAGGTAGCTATGTGCAGTGAGGTGAGTTCACTCAACCCAAAGGTAGTTATATATGCAGTGAGGTGAGTTCACTGAACACAAAAGTAGCTATGTGCAGTGAGGTGAGTTCACTAAATCCAAAGGTAGTTATATATGCAGTGAGGTGAGTTCACTGAACACAACAGGTAGTTAGATGCAGTCAGCTGAGTTCACTCAACACAAAGGTAGTTATATATGCAGTGAGGTGAGTTCACTCAACAGAAAAGGTAGATATGCAGTGAGGTGAGTTCACTCAACCCAAAGCTAGTTATATATGCAGTGAGGTGAGTTCACTGAACACAAAAGGTAGCCTGGTGCAGTGAGGTGAGTTCACTCAACCCAAAGGTAGTTATATATGCAGTGAGGTGAGTTCACTGAACACAAAAGGTAGCTATGTGCAGTGAGATTAGTTCACTAAACCCAAAGGTAGTTATATATGCAGTGAGGTTAGTTCACTGAACACAACAGGTAGTTAGATGCAGTCAGCTGAGTTCACTCAACACAAAGGTAGTTATATATGCAGCGAGGTGAGTTCACTGAACACAAAGGGTAGCTATGTGCAGTGAGGTGAGTTCACTCAACCCAAAGGTAGTTATATATGCAGTGAGGTGAGTTCACTGAACACAAAGGGTAGCTATGTGCAATGAGGTGAGTTCACTCAACCAAAATGTAGTTATATATGCAGTGAGGTGAGTTCACTGAACACAAAAGGTAGCCATGTGCAGTGAGGTGAGTTCACTAAACCCAAAGGTAGTTATGTATGCAGTGAGGTGAGTTCACTCAACAGAAAATGTAGATATGCAGTGAGGTGAGTTCACTCAACACAAAGGTAGTTATATATGCAGTGAGGTGAGTTCACTGAACACAAAAGGTAGCTATGTGCAGTGAGGTGAGTTCACTCAACCCAAAGGTAGTTATATATGCAGTGAGGTGAGTTCACTGAACACAACAGGTAGTTAGATGCAGTCAGCTGAGTTCACTCAACCCAAAGGTAGTTATATATGGAGTGAGGTGAGTTCACTGAACACAAAAGGTAGCTATGTGCAGTGAGGTGAGTTCACTCAACCCAAAGGTAGTTATATATGCAGTGAGGTGAGTTCACTGAACACAAAAGGTAGCTATGTGCAGTGAGGTGAGTTAACTCAACCCAAAGGTAGTTATATATGCAGTGAGGTGAGTTTACTGAACACAACAGGTAGTTAGATGCAGTCAGCTGAGTTCACTCAACACAAAGGTAGTTATATATGTAGTGAGGTGAGTTCACTCAACAGAAAAGGTAGATATGCAGTGAGGTGAGTTCACTGAACACAAAAGGTAGCTATGTGCAGTGAGGTGAGTTCACTCAACCCAAAGGTAGTTATATATGCAGTGAGGTGAGTTCACTGAACACAAAAGTAGCTATGTGCAGTGAGGTGAGTTCACTAAATCCAAAGGTAGTTATATATGCAGTGAGGTGAGTTCACTGAACACAACAGGTAGTTAGATGCAGTCAGCTGAGTTCACTTAACACAAAGGTAGTTATATATGCAGTGAGGTGAGTTCACTCAACAGAAAAGGTAGATATGCAGTGAGGTGAGTTCACTAAACCCAAAGCTAGTTATATATGCAGTGAGGTGAGTTCACTGAACACAAAAGGTAGCTATGTGCAGTGAGGTGAGTTCACTAAATCCAAAGGTTGTTATATATGCAGTGAGGTGAGTTCACTGAACACAACAGGTAGTTATATGCAGTGAGGTGAGTTCACTCAACCCATAGGTAGTTATATATGCAGTGAGGTGAGTTCACTGAACACAACAGGTAGTTAGATGCAGTCAGCTGAGTTCACTCAACACAAAGGTAGTTATATATGCAGTGAGGTGAGTTCACTCAACCCAAAGGTAGTTATATATGCAGTGAGGTGAGTTCACTGAACACAAAAGGTAGCTATGTGCAGTGAGGTGAGTTCACTCAACCCAAAGGTAGTTATATATGCAGTGAGGTGAGTTCACTGAACACAAAAGGTAGCTATGTGCAGTGAGGTTAGTTCACTAAAACCAAAGGTAGTTATATATGCAGTGAGGTGAGTTCACTGAACACAACAGGTAGTTAGATGCAGTCAGCTGAGTTCACTCAACACAAAGGTAGTTATATATGCAGTGAGGTGAGTTCACTCAACAGAAAAGGTAGATATGCAGTGAGGTGAGTTCACTCAACCCAAAGGTAGTTATATATGCAGTGAGGTGAGTTCACTGAACACAAAAGGTAGCTATGTGCAGTGAGGTGAGTTCACTCAACCCAAAGGTAGTTATATATGCAGTGAGGTGAGTTCACTGAACACAAAAGTAGCTATGTGCAGTGAGGTGAGTTCACTAAATCCAAAGGTAGTTAAATATGCAGTGAGGTGAGTTCACTGAACACAACAGGTAGTTATATGCAGTGAGGTGAGGTCACTCAACCCATAGGTAGTTATATATGCAGTGAGGTGAGTTCACTGAACACAACAGGTAGTTAGATGCAGTCAGCTGAGTTCACTCAACACAAAGGTAGTTATATATGCAGTGAGGTGAGTTCACTGAACACAAAAGTAGCTATGTGCAGTGAGGTGAGTTCACTAAATCCAAAGGTAGTTATATATGCAGTGAGGTGAGTTCACTGAACACAACAGGTAGTTATATGCAGTGAGGTTAGTTCACTAAACCCAAAGGTAGTTATATATGCAGTGAGGTTAGTTCACTGAACACAACAGGTAGTTAGATGCAGTCAGCTGAGTTCACTCAACACAAAGGTAGTTATATATGCAGTGAGGTGAGTTCACTGAACACAAAAGGTAGCTATGTGCAGTGAGGTGAATTCACTCAACCCAAAGGTAGTTATATATGCAGTGAGGTGAGTTCACTGAACACAAAAGGTAGCTATGTGCAGTGAGGTGAGTTCACTAAATCCAAAGGTTGTTATATATGCAGTGAGGTGAGTTCACTGAACACAACAGGTAGTTATATGCAGTGAGGTGAGTTCACTCAACCCATAGGTAGTTATATATGCAGTGAGGTGAGTTCACTGAACACAACATGTAGTTTGATGCAGTCAGCTGAGTTTACTCAACACAAAGGTAGTTATATATGCAGTGAGGTGAGTTCACTTAACAGAAAAGGTAGATATGCAGTGAGGTGAGTTCACTCAACCCAAAGGTAGTTATATATGCAGTGAGGTGAGTTCACTGAACACAAAAGGTAGCTATGTGCAGTGAGGTGAGTTCACTAAACCCAAAGGTAGTTATATACAGTGAGGTGAGTTCACTGAACACAAAAGGTAGCTATGTGCAGTGAGGTAAGTTCACTCAACCCAAAGGTAGTTATATATGCAGTGAGGTGAGTTCACTGAACACAACAGGTAGTTAGATGCAGTGAGGTGAGTTCACTCAACCCAAACGTAGTTATATATGCAGTGAGGTGAGTTCACTGAACACAAAAGGTAGCTATGTGCAGTGAGGTGAGTTCACTCAACCCATAGGTAGTTATATATGCAGTGAGGTGAGTTCACTGAACACAAAAGGTAGTTATGTGCAGTGAGGTGAGTTCACGCAACCCAAAGGTAGTTATATATGCAGTGAGGTGAGTTCACTGAAAACAAAAGGTAGTTATATGCAGTGAGGTGAGTTCACTCAACCCAAAGGTAGTTATCTATGCAGTGAGGTGAGTTCACTGAACACAACAGGTAGTTAGATGCAGTCAGCTGAGTTCACTCAACACAAAGGTAGTTATATATGCAGTGAGGTGAGTTCACTGAACACAAAGGGTAGCTATGTGCAGTGAGGTGAGTTCACTCAACCCAAAGGTAGTTATGTATGCAGTGAGGTGAGTTCACTGAACACAAAAGGTAGCCATGGGCAGTGAGGTGAGTTCACTAAACCCAAAGGTAGTTCTATATGCAGTGAGGTGAGTTCACTGAACACAAAAGGTAGCTATGTGCAGTGAGGTGAGTTCACTAAATCCAAGGTAGTTATATATGCAGTGAGGTGAGTTCACTGTACACAACAGGTAGTTATATGCAGTGAGGTGAGTTCACTCAACACAAAGGTAGTTATATATGCAGTGAGGTGAGTTCACTGAACACAAAAGGTAGCTATGTGCAGTGAGGTGAGTTCACTCAACCAAAAGGTAGTTATATATGCAGTGAGGTGAGTTCACTGAACACAAAAGGTAGTGCAGTGAGGTGAGTTCACTCAACCCATAGGTAGTTATATATGCAGTGAGGTGAGTTCACTGAACACAAAAGGTAGTTATGTGCAGTGAGGTGAGTTCACGCAACCCAAAGGTAGTTATATATGCAGTGAGGTGAGTTCACTGAACACAACAGGTAGTTATATGCAGTGAGGTGAGTTTACTCAACCCAAAGGTAGTTATATATGCAATGAGGTGAGTTCACTGAACACAACAGGTAGTTAGATGCAGTCAGCTGAGTTCACTGAACACAAAGGTAGTTATATATGCAGTGAGGTGAGTTCACTCAATAGAAAAGGTAGATATGCAGTGAGATGAGTTCACTCAACCCAAAGGTAGTTATATATGCAGTGAGGTGAGTTCACTGAACACAACAGGTAGTTAGATGCAGTCAGCTGAGTTCACTCAACACAAAGGTAGTTATACATGCAGTGAGCAGAGTTCACTCAACAGAAAAGGTAGATATGCAGTGAGGTGAGTTCACTGAACACAAAAGGTAGCTATGTGCAGTAAGGTGAGTTCACTCAACCCAAAGGTAGTTATATATGCAGTGAGGTGAGTTCACTGAACACAAAAGATAGCTATGTGCAGTGAGGTGAGTTAACTCAACCCAAAGGTAGTTATATATGCAGTGAGGTGAGTTCACTGAACACAACAGGTAGTTAGATGCAGTCAGCTGAGTTCACTCAACACAAAGGTAGTTATATATGGAGTGAGGTGAGTTCACTCAACAGAAAAGGTAGATATGCAGTGAGGTGAGTTCACTCAACCCAAAGGTAGTTATATATGCAGTGAGGTGAGTTCACTGAACACAAAAGGTAGCTATGTGCAGTGAGGTGAGTTCACTCAACCCAAAGGTAGTTATATATGCAGTGAGGTGAGTTCACTGCACACAACAGGTAGTTAGATGCAGTCAGCTGAGTTCACTCAACACAAAGGTAGTTATATATGCAGTGCGGTGAGTTCACTTAACAGAAAAGGTAGATATGCAGTGAGGTGAGTTCACTGAATGCAAAAGGTAGCTATATGCAGCGAGGTGAGTTCACTGAACACAACAGGTAGTTAGATGCAGTCAGCTGAGTTCACTCAACACAAAGTAGTTATACATGCAGTGAGCAGAGTTCACTCAACAGAAAAGGTAGATATGCAGTGAGATGAGTTCACTCAACCCAAAGGTAGTTATATATGCAGTGAGGTGAGTTCACTGAACACAACAGGTAGTTAGATGCAGTCAGCTGAGTTCACTCAACACAAAGTAGTTATACATGCAGTGAGCAGAGTTCACTCAACAGAAAAGGTAGATATGCAGTGAGGTGAGTTCACTGAACACAAAAGGTAGCTATGTGCAGTGAGGTGAGTTCACTCAACCCAAAGGTAGTTATATATGCAGTGAGGTGAGTTCACTGAACACAAAAGGTAGCTATGTGCAGTGAGGTGAGTTCACTCAACCCAAAGGTAGTTATATATGCAGTGAGGTGAGTTCACTGAATACAACAGGTAGTTTGATGCAGTCAGCTGAGTTCACTCAACACAAAGGTAGTTATATATGCAGTGAGGTGAGTTCACTTAACAGAAAAGGTAGATATGCAGTGAGGTGAGTTCACTCAACCCAAAGGTAGTTATATATGCAGTGAGGTGAGTTCACTGAACACAAAAGGTAGCTATGTGCAGTGAGGTGAGTTAACTCAACCCAAAGGTAGTTATATATGCAGTGAGGTGAGTTCACTGAACACAAAAGGTAGCTATGTGCAGTGAGGTGAGTTCACTCACTTCAAAGGTAGTTATATATGCAGTGAGGTGAGTTCACTGAATACAACAGGTAGTTTGATGCAGTCAGCTGAGTTCACTCAACACAAAGGTAGTTATATATGCAGTGAGGTGAGTTCACTTAACAGAAAAGGTAGATATGCAGTGAGGTGAGTTCACTCAACCCAAAGGTAGTTATATATGCAGTGAGGTGAGTTCACTGAACACAAAAGGTAGCTATGTGCAGTGAGGTGAGTTAACTCAACCCAAAGGTAGTTATATATGCAGTGAGGTGAGTTCACTGAACACAAAAGGTAGCTATGTGCAGTGAGGTGAGTTAACTCAACCCAAAGGTAGTTATATATGCAGTGAGGTGAGTTTACTGAACACAACAGGTAGTTACATGCAGTCAGCTGAGTTCACTCAACACAAAGGTAGTTATATATGCAGTGAGGTGAGTTCACTCAACAGAAAAGGTAGATATGCAGTGAGGTGAGTTCACTCAACCCAAAGGTAGTTATATATGCAGTGAGGTGAGTTTACTGAACACAAAAGGTAGCTATGTGCAGTGAGGTGAGTTCACTCAACACAAAGGTAGTTATATATGCAGTGAGGTGAGTTCACTGAACACAAAAGTAGCTATGTGCAGTGAGGTGAGTTCACTAAATCCAAAGGTAGTTATATATGCAGTGAGGTGAGTTCACTGAACACAACAGGTAGTTATATGCAGTGAGGTGAGGTCACTCAACCCATAGGTAGTTATATATGCAGTGAGGTGAGTTCACTGAACACAACAGGTAGTTAGATGCAGTCAGCTGAGTTCACTCAACACAAAGGTAGTTATATATGCAGTGAGGTGAGTTCACTCAACAGAAAAGGTAGATATGCAGTGAGGTGAGTTCACTCAACCCAAAGCTAGTTATATATGCAGTGAGGTGAGTTCACTCAACAGAAAAGGTAGATATGCAGTGAGGTGAGTTCACTCAACCCAAAGCTAGTTATATATGCAGTGAGGTGAGTTCACTGAACACAAAAGGTAGCTATGTGCAGTGAGGTGAGTTCACTCAACCCAAAGGTAGTTATATATGCAGTGAGGTGAGTTCACTGAACACAAAAGGTAGCTATGTGCAGTGAGGTTAGTTCACTAAACCCAAAGGTAGTTATATATGCAGTGAGGTTAGTTCACTGAACACAACAGGTAGTTAGATGCAGTCAGCTGAGTTCACTCAACACAAAGGTAGGTATATATGCAGTGAGGTGAGTTCACTCAACAGAAAAAGTAGATATGCATTGAGGTGAGTTAACTCAACCCAAAGGTAGTTATATATGCAGTGAGGTGAGTTCACTCAACACAAGAGGTAGCTATGTGCAGTGAGGTGAGTTCACTCAACCCAAAGGTAGTTATATATGCAGTGAGGCGAGTTCACTGAACACAAAAGGTAGCTATGTGCAGTGAGATTAGTTCACTAAACCCAAAGGTAGTTATATATGCAGTGAGGTGAGTTCACTGAACACAAAAGGTAGCTATGTGCAGTGAGGTGGGTTCACTAAATCCAAAGGTTTTTATATATGCAGTGAGGTGAGTTCACTGAACACAACAGGTAGTTATATGCAGTGAGGTGAGTTCACTCAACCCATAGGTAGTTATATATGCAGTGAGGTGAGTTCACTGAACACAACAGGTAGTTAGATGCAGTCAGCTGAGTTCACTCAACACAAAGGTAGTTATATATGCAGTGAGGTGAGTTCCCTCAACAGAAAGGTAGATATGCAGTGAGGTGAGTTCACTGAACCCAAAGGTAGTTATATATGCAGTGAGGTGAGTTCACTGAACACAAAAGGTAGCTATGTGCAGTGAGGTGAGTTCACTCAACCCAAAGGTAGTTATATATGCAGTGAGGTGAGTTCACTGAACACAAAAGGTAGCTATGTGCAGTGAGGTTAGTTCACTAAACCCAAAGGTAGTTATATATGCAGTGAGGTGAGTTCACTGAACACAACAGATAGTTAGATGCAGTCAGCTGAGTTCACTCAACACAAAGGTAGTTATATATGCAGTGAGGTGAGTTCACTCAACAGAAAAGGTTGATATGCAGTGAGGTGAGTTCACTCAAACCAAAGGTAGTTATGTATGCAGTGAGGTGAGTTCACTGAACACAAAAGGTAGCTATGTGCAGTGAGGTGAGTTCACTAAATCCAAAGGTAGTTATATATGCAGTGAGGTGAGTTCACTCAACAGAAAAGATAGATATGCAGTGAGTTGAGTTCACTCAACCCAAAGGTAGTTATATATGCAGTGAGGTGAGTTCACTGAACACAAAAGGTAGCTATGTGCAGTGAGGTGAGTTTACTCACTTCAAAGGTAGTTATATATGCAGTGAGGTGAGTTCACTGAACACAAAAGGTAGCTATGTGCAGTGAGGAGAGTTCACTAAACCCAAAGGTAGTTATATATGTAGTGAGGTGAGTTCACTGAACACAACAGGTAGTTAGATGCAGTCAGCTGAGTTCACTCAACCCAAAGGTAGTTATATATGCAGTGAGGTGAGTTCACTGAACACAAAGGGTAGCTATGTGCAATGAGGTGAGTTCACTCAACCAAAATGTAGTTATATATGCAGTGAGGTGAGTTCACTGAACACAAAAGGTAGCCATGTGCAGTGAGGTGAGTTCACTAAACCCAAAGGTAGTTATATATGCAGTGAGGTGAGTTCACTGAACACAAAAGGTAGCTATGTGCAGTGAGGTGAGTTAACTCAACCCAAAGGTAGTTATATATGCAGTGAGGTGAGTTCACTGAACACAACAGGTATTTAGATGCAGTCAGCTGAGTTTACTCAACACAAAGGTAGTTATGTATGCAGTGAGGTGAGTTCACTCAACAGAAAAGGTAGATATGCAGTGAGGTGAGTTCACTCAACACAAAGGTAGTTATATATGCAGTGAGGTGAGTTCACTGAACACAAAAGGTAGCTATGTGCAGTGAGGTGAGTTCACTCAACCCAAAGGTAGTTATATATGCAGTGAGGTGAGTTCACTGAACACAACAGGTAGTTAGATGCAGTCAGCTGAGTTCACTCAACCCAAAGGTAGTTATATATGGATTGAGGTGAGTTCACTGAACACAAAAGGTAGCTATGTGCAGTGAGGTGAGTTCACTCAACCCAAAGGTAGTTATATATGCAGTGAGGTGAGTTCACTGAACACAAAAGGTAGCTATGTGCAGTGAGGTGAGTTAACTCAACCCAAAGGTAGTTATATATGCAGTGAGGTGAGTTTACTGAACACAACAGGTAGTTAGATGCAGTCAGCTGAGTTCACTCAACACAAAGGTAGTTATATATGCAGTGAGGTGAGTTCACTCAACAGAAAAGGTAGATATGCAGTGAGGTGAGTTAACTGAACACAAAAGGTAGCTATGTGCAGTGAGGTGAGTTCACTCAACCCAAAGGTAGTTATATATGCAGTGAGGTGAGTTCACTGAACACAAAAGTAGCTATGTGCAGTGAGGTGAGTTCACTAAATCCAAAGGTAGTTATATATGCAGTGAGGTGAGTTCACTGAACACAACAGGTAGTTATATGCAGTGAGGTGAGGTCACTCAACCCATAGGTAGTTATATATGCAGTGAGGTGAGTTCACTGAACACAACAGGTAGTTAGATGCAGTCAGCTGAGTTCACTCAACACAAAGGTAGTTATATATGCAGTGAGGTGAGTTCACTCAACAGAAAAGGTAGATATGCAGTGAGGTGAGTTCACTCAACCCAAAGCTAGTTATATATGCAGTGAGGTGAGTTCACTGAACACAAAAGGTAGCTATGTGCAGTGAGGTGAGTTCACTCAACCCAAAGGTAGTTATATATGCAGTGAGGTGAGTTCACTGAACACAAAAGGTAGCTATGTGCAGTGAGATTAGTTCACTAAACCCAAAGGTAGTTATATATGCAGTGAGGTTAGTTCACTGAACACAACAGGTAGTTAGATGCAGTCAGCTGAGTTCACTCAACACAAAGGTAGTTATATATGCAGCGAGGTGAGTTCACTGAACACAAAGGGTAGCTATGTGCAGTGAGGTGAGTTCACTCAACCCAAAGGTAGTTATATATGCAGTGAGGTGAGTTCACTGAACACAAAGGGTAGCTATGTGCAATGAGGTGAGTTCACTCAACCAAAATGTAGTTATATATGCAGTGAGGTGAGTTCACTGAACACAAAAGGTAGCCATGTGCAGTGAGGTGAGTTCACTAAACCCAAAGGTAGTTATATATGCAGTGAGGTGAGTTCACTGAACACAAAAGGTAGCTATGTGCAGTGAGGTGAGTTAACTCAACCCAAAGGTAGTTATATATGCAGTGAGGTGAGTTCACTGAACACAACAGGTATTTAGATGCAGTCAGCTGAGTTTACTCAACACAAAGGTAGTTATGTATGCAGTGAGGTGAGTTCACTCAACAGAAAATGTAGATATGCAGTGAGGTGAGTTCACTCAACACAAAGGTAGTTATATATGCAGTGAGGTGAGTTCACTGAACACAAAAGGTAGCTATGTGCAGTGAGGTGAGTTCACTCAACCCAAAGGTAGTTATATATGCAGTGAGGTGAGTTCACTGAACACAAAAGGTAGCTATGTGCAGTGAGGTGAGTTCACTCAACCCAAAGGTAGTTATATATGCAGTGAGGTGAGTTCACTGAACACAACAGGTATTTAGATGCAGTCAGCTGAGTTTACTCAACACAAAGGTAGTTATGTATGCAGTGAGGTGAGTTCACTCAACAGAAAATGTAGATATGCAGTGAGGTGAGTTCACTCAACACAAAGGTAGTTATATATGCAGTGAGGTGAGTTCACTGAACACAAAAGGTAGCTATGTGCAGTGAGGTGAGTTCACTCAACCCAAAGGTAGTTATATATGCAGTGAGGTGAGTTCACTGAACACAACAGGTAGTTAGATGCAGTCAGCTGAGTTCACTCAACCCAAAGGTAGTTATATATGGAGTGAGGTGAGTTCACTGAACACAAAAGGTAGCTATGTGCAGTGAGGTGAGTTCACTCAACCCAAAGGTAGTTATATATGCAGTGAGGTGAGTTCACTGAACACAAAAGGTAGCTATGTGCAGTGAGGTGAGTTAACTCAACCCAAAGGTAGTTATATATGCAGTGAGGTGAGTTTACTGAACACAACAGGTAGTTAGATGCAGTCAGCTGAGTTCACTCAACACAAAGGTAGTTATATATGTAGTGAGGTGAGTTCACTCAACAGAAAAGGTAGATATGCAGTGAGGTGAGTTCACTGAACACAAAAGGTAGCTATGTGCAGTGAGGTGAGTTCACTCAACCCAAAGGTAGTTATATATGCAGTGAGGTGAGTTCACTGAACACAAAAGTAGCTATGTGCAGTGAGGTGAGTTCACTAAATCCAAAGGTAGTTATATATGCAGTGAGGTGAGTTCACTGAACACAACAGGTAGTTATATGCAGTGAGGTGAGGTCACTCAACCCATAGGTAGTTATATATGCAGTGAGGTGAGTTCACTGAACACAACAGGTAGCTATGTGCAGTGAGGTGAGTTCACTAAATCCAAAGGTAGTTATATATGCAGTGAGGTGAGTTCACTGAACACAACAGGTAGTTATATGCAGTGAGGTGAGTTCACTCAACCCAAAGGTAGTTATATATGCAGTGAGGTGAGTTCACTGAACACAACAGGTAGTTGGATGCAGTCAGCTGAGTTCACTCAACACAAAGGTAGTTATATATGCAGTGAGGTGAGTTCACTCAACAAAAAAGATAGATATGCAGTGAGGTGAGTTCACTCAACCCAAAGGTAGTTATATATGCAGTGAGGTGAGTTCACTGAACACAAAAGGTAGCTATGTGCAGTGAGGTGAGTTCACTCACTTCAAAGGTAGTTATATATGCAGTGAGGTGAGTTCACTGAACACAAAAGGTAGCTATGTGCAGTGAGGTGTGTTAACTCAACCCAAAGGTGTAATGATCGCTGCTGCAGCAGCTATTACTGGAAGTAGTAGTGCTGCAGCTCAGGCAGTTCTGATCTATTTCCATGCAAGCTGCATAGATTTGTCTGTCTTTCCCTGCTGTCAGCTTGTGACTGATTATCATTCACCTGTGTGGGAATCTGCATGTCTGCTCCCATTGGATGACCTCAGTATAAAGATCTGCTTCCTGCAGGGTTTCCTTGGGTTTTCATAGCTTCAGTGTAAGCCAGTCTTGCTGTCGCTTTAGCCCCCGATCGTGTTTCTTGTTATAAAGATACTTTGCTGGTCTTTGCATCATATATTGGTTCATTGCCAATATATATGCATACCAGCACGTTTATTATTTTCCTTGTATTTGTGTTACGTGATACATCAGTGTCGCTGATGTATACGTACACGAACTGTTTATATCCTGTGTGCAGTTAGTCAGCTTTCCAGCACGTTTTGGTAGGTTGCGCGTACCGTGACCACCCGTGCTGAGGTAGTTACCCTGCTCCTGGTTCTGTTTGTGGATTGCGTTCATCTCTGCGAAGAGATAACGAATCCTTCTGAATCCTGTTCTGTTACTGTTTGTGGATTGCGTTCATCTCTGCGAAGAGATAACGAATCCTTCTGAATCCTGTTCTGTTACCGTTTGTGGATTGCGTTCATCTCTGCGAAGAGATAGCGAATCCTTCTGAGTCCTGTTCCCTGTATTACTCCATTCCTAGTCAGCGTTCCTGCTTATGTCATATATCGGTTCATTGCCGATATATACATATGTTAGTCAGACGTTACAAATAGTTTCATTGATAGCTGTAATTGTAATACGCTAGGAAAACATACTTATTGTATATTTATCTGTGTTACGTTCATGTATCTTAATCCTGCTATTTTCTGACTATCCTGTCCTGTCTTTGTGAGGCACGCCATCGCCGCATCGCATTGGCTGCCTCATTCCAGTCTGTCTGGTTTTGGACGCTTGCTGTCGCTAAGTAGCCGCTAGCTAGCAAGCGTTCATTCTGTCTACCTGTCCTGATCTCCTCAGTTCTGGTTTATGCGCTCAGCGCTACTTTGCGCTGAGACGTTATAACGAAAGCATTGTTTGTGGCTGTCAGATCTGCACTGGCTCTGTGCGCCACAATCTCCTATTGGAGTCAGTCCTCCCCTCCACTATACTAGGGATAGCCTGTTTTCTGGTGCTAGTGTGTGTACCTCCTCCACGCCAGTTCATGCGTTGCATGCTGACTGTGGAGAATACACCACCAAGCCTTACAAAAGGTAGTTATATATGCAGTGAGGTGAGTTTACTGAACACAACAGGTAGTTAGATGCAGTCAGCTGAGTTCACTCAACACAAAGGTAGTTATATATGCAGTGAGGTGAGTTCACTCAACAGAAAAGGTAGATATGCAGTGAGGTGAGTTCACTCAACCCAAAGGTATTTATATATGCAGTGAGGTGAGTTCACTGAACACAAAAGGTAGCTATGTGCAGTGAGGTGAGTTCACTCAACCCAAAGGTAGTTATATATGCAGTGAGGTGAGTTCACTGAACACAAAAGGTAGCTATGTGCAGTGAGGTAAATTCACTCAACCCAAAGGTAGTTATATATGCAGTGAGGTGAGTTCACTGAACACAAAAGGTAGTTATATGCAGTGAGGTGAGTTCACTCAACCCAAAGGTAGTTATCTATGCAGTGAGGTGAGTTCACTGAACACAACAGGTAGTTAGATGCAGTCAGCTGAGTTCACTCAACACAAAGGTAGTTATATATGCAGTGAGGTGAGTACACTCAACAGAAAAGGTAGATATGCAGTGAGCTTAGTTCACGCAACCCAAAGCTAGTTATATATGCAGTGAGGTGAGTTCACTGAACACAAAAGGTAGCTATGTGCAGTGAGGTGAGTTCACTAAATCCAAAGGTAGTTATATATGCAGTGAGGTGAGTTCACTCAACAGAAAAGATAGATATGCAGTGAGGTGAGTTCACTCAACCCAAAGATAGTTATATATGCAGTGAGGTGAGTTCACTGAATACAAAAGGTAGCTATGTGCAGTGAGGAGAGTTCACTAAACCCAAAGGTAGTTATATATGTAGTGAGGTGAGTTCACTGAACACAACAGGTAGTTAGATGCAGTCAGCTGAGTTCACTCAACACAAAGGTAGTTATATATGCAGTGAGGTGAGTTCACTGAACACAAAGGGTAGCTATGTGCAGTGAGGTGAGTTCACTCAACCCAAAGGTAGTTATATATGCAGTGAGGTGAGTTCACTGAACACAACAGGTATTTAGATGCAGTCAGCTGAGTTTAATCAACACAAAGGTAGTTATATATGCAGTGAGGTGAGTTCACTCAACAGAAAAGGTAGATATGCAGTGAGGTGAGTTCACTCAACACAAAGGTAGTTATATATGCAGTGAGGTGAGTTCACTAAACACAAAAGGTAGCTATGTGCAGTGAGGTGAGTTCACTCAACCCAAAGGTAGTTATATATGCAGTGAGGTGAGTTCACTGAACACAACAGGTATTTAGATGCAGTCAGCTGAGTTCACTCAACCCAAAGGTAGTTATATATGGAGTGAGGTGAGTTCACTGAACACAAAAGGTAGCTATGTGCAGTGAGGTGAGTTCACTCAACCCAAAGGTAGTTATATATGCAGTGAGGTGAGTTCACTGAACACAAAAGGTAGCTATGTGCAGTGAGGTGAGTTCACTAAACCCAAAGGTAGTTATATATGCAGTGAGGTGAGTTCACTGAATACAACAGGTAGTTAGATGCAGTCAGCTGAGTTCACTCAACACAAAGGTAGTTATATATGCAGTGAGGTGAGTTCACTCAACAGAAAAGGTAGATATGCAGTGAGGTGAGTTCACTCAACCCAAAGGTAGTTATATATGCAGTGAGGTGAGTTCACTGAACACAAAAGGTAGCTATGTGCAGTGAGGTGAGTTCACTAAACCCAAAGGTAGTTATATATGCAGTGAGGTGAGTTCACTGAACACAACAGGTAGTTAGATGCAGTCAGCTGAGTTCACTCAACACAAAGGTAGTTATATATACAGTGAGGTGAGTTCACTCAACAGAAAAGGTAGATATGCAGTGAGGTGAGTTCACTCAACCCAAAGGTAGTTATATATGCAGTGAGGTGAGTTCACTGAACACAAAAGGTAGCTATGTGCAGTGAGGTGAGTTCACTCAACCCAAACGTAGTTAGATATGCAGTGAGGTGAGTTCACTGAACACAAAAGGTAGCTATGTGCAGTGAGGTGAGTTCACTAAATCCAAAGGTAGTTATATATGCAGTGAGGTGAGTTCACTGAACACAAAAGTAGCTATGTGCAGTGAGGTGAGTTCACTAAATCCAAAGGTAGTTATATATGTAGTGAGGTGAGTTCACTGAACACAACAGGTAGTTATATGCAGTGAGGTGAGGTCACTCAACCCATAGGTAGTTATATATGCAGTGAGGTGAGTTCACTGAACACAACAGGTAGTTTGATGCAGTCAGCTGAGTTCACTCAACACAAAGGTAGTTATATATGCAGTGAGGTGAGTTCACTCAACAGAAAAGGTAGATATGCAGTGAGGTGAGTTCACTGAACCCAAAGCTAGTTATATATGCAGTGAGGTGAGTTCACTGAACACAAAAGGTAGCTATGTGCAGTGAGGTGAGTTCACTCAACCCAAAGGTAGTTATATATGCAGTGAGGTGAGTTCACTGAACACAAAAGGTAGCTATGTGCAGTGAGGTTAGTTCACTCAACCCAAAGGTAGTTATATATGCAGTGAGGTTAGTTCACTGAACACAACAGGTAGTTAGATGCAGTCAGCAGAGTTCACTCAACACAAAGGTAGTTATATATGCAGTGAGGTGAGTTCACTCAACAGAAAAAGTAGATATGCAGTGAGGTGAGTTAACTCAACCCAAAGGTAGTTATATATGCAGTGAGGTGAGTTCACTCAACACAAGAGGTAGCTATGTGCAGTGAGGTGAGTTCACTCAACCCAAAGGTAGTTATATATGCAGTGAGGTGAGTTCACTGAACACAAAAGGTAGCTATGTGCAGTGAGATTAGTTCACTAAACCCAAAGGTAGTTATATATGCAGTGAGGTGAGTTCACTGAACACAACAGGTAGTTTGATGCAGTCTGCTGAGTTTACTTAACACAAAGGTAGTTATATATGCAGTGAGGTGAGTTCACTGAACACAAAAGGTAGCTATGTGCAGTGAGGTGAGTTCACTCAACCCAAAGGTAGTTATATATGCAGTGAGGTGAGTTCACTGAACACAACAGGTAGTTAGATGCAGTCAGCTGAGTTCACTCAACACAAAGGTAGTTATATATGCAGTGAGGTGAGTTCACTCAACAGAAAAGGTAGATATGCAGTGAGCTGAGTTCACTCAACCCAAAGGTAGTTATATATGCAGTGAGGTGAGTTCACTGAACACAAAAGGTAGCTATGTGCAGTGAGGTGAGTTAACTCAACACAAAGGTAGTTATATATGCAGTGAGGTGAGTTCACTCAACCCAAAGGTAGTTATATATGCAGTGAGGTGAGTTCACTGAACACAAAAGGTAGCTATGTGCAGTGAGGTGAGTTCACTCAACCCAAACGTAGTTAGATATGCAGTGAGGTGAGTTCACTGAACACAAAAGGTAGCTATGTGCAGTGAGGTGAGTTCACTAAATCCAAAGGTAGTTATTTATGCAGCGAGGTGAGTTCACTGAACACAACAGGTAGTTATATGCAAAGAGGTGAGTTCACTCAACCCAAAGGTAGTTATATATGCAGTGAGGTGAGTTCACTGAACACAACAGGTAGTTAGATGCAGTCAGCTGAGTTCACTTAACACAAAGGTAGTTATATATGCAGTGAGGTGAGTTCACTCAACAGAAAAGGTAGATATGCCGTGTGGTGAGTTCACTCAACCCAAAGGTAGTTATATATGCAGTGAGGTGAGTTCACTGAACACAAAAGGTAGCTATGTGCAGTGAGATGAGTTCACTCAACCCAAAGGTAGTTATATATGCAGTGAGGTGAGTTCACTGAACACAAAAGGTAGCTATGTGCAGTGAGGTTAGTTCACTAAACCCAAAGGTAGTTATATATGCAGTGAGGTGAGTTCACTGAACACAACAGGTAGTTTGATGCAGTCAGCTGAGTTCACTCAACACAAAGGTAGTTATATATGCAGTGAGGTGAGTTCACTTAACAGAAAAGGTAGATATGCAGTGAGGTGAGTTCACTCAACCCAAAGGTAGTTATATATGCAGTGAGGTGAGTTCAATGAACACAACAGGTAGTTAGATGCAGTCAGCTGAGTTCACTCAACACAAAGGTAGTTATATATGCAGTGAGGTGAGTTCACTCAACAGAAAAGGTAGATATGCAGTAAGGTGAGTTCACTCAACCCAAAGGTAGTTATATATGCAGTGAGGTGAGTTCACTGAACACAAAAGGTAGCTATGTGCAGTGAGGTGAGTTCACTCAACCCAAACGTAGTTAGATATGCAGTGAGGTGAGTTCACTGAACACAAAAGGTAGCTATGTGCAGTGAGGTGAGTTCACTAAATCCAAAGGTAGTTATTTATGCAGCGAGGTGAGTTCACTGAACACAACAGGTAGTTATATGCAAAGAGGTGAGTTCACTCAACCCAAAGGTAGTTATATATGCAGTGAGGTGAGTTCACTGAACACAACAGGTAGTTAGATGCAGTCAGCTGAGTTCACTTAACACAAAGGTAGTTATATATGCAGTGAGGTGAGATCACTTAACAGAAAAGGTAGATATGCCGTGTGGTGAGTTCACTACACCCAAAGGTAGTTATATATGCAGTGAGGTGAGTTCACTGAACACAAAAGGTAGCTATGTGCAGTGAGATGAGTTCACTCAACCCAAAGGTAGTTATATATGCAGTGAGGTGAGTTCACTGAACACAAAAGGTAGCTATGTGCAGTGAGGTTAGTTCACTAAACCCAAAGGTAGTTATATATGCAGTGAGGTGAGTTCACTGAACACAACAGGTAGTTTGATGCAGTCAGCTGAGTTCACTCAACACAAAGGTAGTTATATATGCAGTGAGGTGAGTTCACTTAACAGAAAAGGTAGATATGCAGTGAGGTGAGTTCACTCAACCCAAAGGTAGTTATATATGCAGTGAGGTGAGTTCAATGAACACAACAGGTAGTTAGATGCAGTCAGCTGAGTTCACTCAACACAAAGGTAGTTATATATGCAGTGAGGTGAGTTCACTGAACACAAAAGGTAGCTATGTGCAGTGAGGTTAGTTCACTAAACCCAAAGGTAGTTATATATGCAGTGAGGTGAGTTCACTGAACACAACAGGTAGTTAGATGCAGTCAGCTGAGTTCACTCAACACAAAGGTAGTTATATATGCAGTGAGGTGAGTTCACTGAACACAAAAGATAGCTATGTGCAGTGAGGTGAGTTCACTCAACCCAAAGGTAGTTATATATGCAGTGAGGTGAGTTCACTGAACACAAAAGGTAGCTATGTGCAGTGAGGTGAGTTCACTCAACCCAAAGGTAGTTATATATGCAGTGAGGTGAGTTCACTGAACACAAAGGGTAGCTATGTGCAGTGAGGTGAGTTCACTCAACCAAAAGGTAGTTATATATGCAGTGAGGTGAGTTCACTGAACACAAAAGGTAGCCATGTGCAGTGAGGTGAGTTAACTCAACCCAAAGGTAGTTAGATATGCAGTGAGGTGAGTTTACTGAACACAACAGGTAGTTAGATGCAGTCAGCTGAGTTCACTCAACACAAAGGTAGTTATATATGCAGTGAGGTGAGTTCACTCAACAGAAAAGGTAGATATGCAGTGAGGTGAGTTCACTCAACCCAAAGGTAGTTATATATGCAGTGAGTTGAGTTCACTGAACACAAAAGGTAGCTATGTGCAGTGAGGTGAGTTCACTAAACCCAAAGGTAGTTATATATGCAGTGAGGTGAGTTCACTGAACACAACAGGTAGTTAGATGCAGTCAGCTGAGTTCACTCAACACAAAGGTAGTTATATATACAGTGAGGTGAGTTCACTCAACAGAAAAGGTAGATATGCAGTGAGGTGAGTTCACTCAACCCAAAGGTAGTTATATATGCAGTGAGGTGAGTTCACTGAACACAAAAGGTAGCTATGTGCAGTGAGGTGAGTTCACTCAACCCAAACGTAGTTAGATATGCAGTGAGGTGAGTTCACTGAACACAAAAGGTAGCTATGTGCAGTGAGGTGAGTTCACTAAATCCAAAGGTAGTTATATATGCAGCGAGGTGAGTTCACTGAACACAACAGGTAGTTATATGCAAAGAGGTGAGTTCACTCAACCCAAAGGTAGTTATATATGCAGTGAGGTGAGTTCATTGAACACAACAGGTAGTTAGATGCAGTCAGCTGAGTTCACTCAACACAAAGGTAGTTATATATGCAGTGAGGTGAGTTCACTCAACAGAAAAGGTAGATATGCAGTGAGGTGAGTTCACTCAACCCAAAGGTAGTTATATATGCAGTGAGGTGAGTTCACTGAACACAAAAGTAGCTATGTGCAGTGAGGTGAGTTCACTAAATCCAAAGGTAGTTATATATGTAGTGAGGTGAGTTCACTGAACACAACAGGTAGTTATATGCAGTGAGGTGAGGTCACTCAACCCATAGGTAGTTATATATGCAGTGAGGTGAGTTCACTGAACACAACAGGTAGTTAGATGCAGTCAGCTGAGTTCACTCAACACAAAGGTAGTTATATATGCAGTGAGGTGAGTTCACTCAACAGAAAAGGTAGATATGCAGTGAGGTGAGTTCACTGAACCCAAAGCTAGTTATATATGCAGTGAGGTGAGTTCACTGAACACAAAAGGTAGCTATGTGCAGTGAGGTGAGTTCACTCAACCCAAAGGTAGTTATATATGCAGTGAGGTGAGTTCACTGAACACAAAAGGTAGCTATGTGCAGTGAGGTTAGTTCACTCAACCCAAAGGTAGTTATATATGCAGTGAGGTTAGTTCACTGAACACAACAGGTAGTTAGATGCAGTCAGCAGAGTTCACTCAACACAAAGGTAGTTATATATGCAGTGAGGTGAGTTCACTCAACAGAAAAAGTAGATATGCAGTGAGGTGAGTTAACTCAACCCAAAGGTAGTTATATATGCAGTGAGGTGAGTTCACTCAACACAAGAGGTAGCTATGTGCAGTGAGGTGAGTTCACTCAACCCAAAGGTAGTTATATATGCAGTGAGGTGAGTTCACTGAACACAAAAGGTAGCTATGTGCAGTGAGATTAGTTCACTAAACCCAAAGGTAGTTATATATGCAGTGAGGTGAGTTCACTGAACACAACAGGTAGTTTGATGCAGTCTGCTGAGTTTACTTAACACAAAGGTAGTTATATATGCAGTGAGGTGAGTTCACTGAACACAAAAGGTAGCTATGTGCAGTGAGGTGAGTTCACTCAACCCAAAGGTAGTTATATATGCAGTGAGGTGAGTTCACTGAACACAACAGGTAGTTAGATGCAGTCAGCTGAGTTCACTCAACACAAAGGTAGTATATATGCAGTGAGGTGAGTTCACTCAACAGAAAAGGTAGATATGCAGTGAGCTGAGTTCACTCAACCCAAAGGTAGTTATATATGCAGTGAGGTGAGTTCACTGAACACAAAAGGTAGCTATGTGCAGTGAGGTGAGTTAACTCAACCCAAAGGTAGTTATATATGCAGTGAGGTAAGTTCACTGAACATAACAGGTAGTTAGATGCAGTGAGGTGAGTTCACTCAACACAAAGGTAGTTATATATGCAGTGAGGTGAGTTCACTCAACCCAAAGGTAGTTATATATGCAGTGAGGTGAGTTCACTGAACACAAAAGGTAGCTATGTGCAGTGAGGTGAGTTCACTCAACCCAAAGGTAGTTATATATGCAGTGAGGTGAGTTCACTGAACACAAAAGGTAGCTATGTGCAGTGAGGTGAGTTCACTCAACCCAAACGTAGTTAGATATGCAGTGAGGTGAGTTCACTGAACACAAAAGGTAGCTATGTGCAGTGAGGTGAGTTCACTAAATCCAAAGGTAGTTATTTATGCAGCGAGGTGAGTTCACTGAACAAAACAGGTAGTTATATGCAAAGAGGTGAGTTCACTCAACCCAAAGGTAGTTATATATGCAGTGAGGTGAGTTCACTGAACACAACAGGTAGTTAGATGCAGTCAGCTGAGTTCACTTAACACAAAGGTAGTTATATATGCAGTGATGTGAGTTCACTCAACAGAAAAGGTAGATATGCCGTGTGGTGAGTTCACTCAACCCAAAGGTAGTTATATATGCAGTGAGGTGAGTTCACTGAACACAAAAGGTAGCTATGTGCAGTGAGATGAGTTCACTCAACCCAAAGGTAGTTATATATGCAGTGAGGTGAGTTCACTGAACACAAAAGGTAGCTATGTGCAGTGAGGTTAGTTCACTAAACCCAAAGGTAGTTATATATGCAGTGAGGTGAGTTCACTTAACAGAAAAGGTAGATATGCAGTGAGGTGAGTTCACTCAACCCAAAGGTAGTTATATATGCAGTGAGGTGAGTTCAATGAACACAACAGGTAGTTAGATGCAGTCAGCTGAGTTCACTCAACACAAAGGTAGTTATATATGCAGTGAGGTGAGTTCACTCAACAGAAAAGGTAGATATGCAGTAAGGTGAGTTCACTCAACCCAAAGGTAGTTATATATGCAGTGAGGTGAGTTCACTGAACACAAAAGGTAGCTATGTGCAGTGAGGTGAGTTCACTCAACCCAAACGTAGTTAGATATGCAGTGAGGTGAGTTCACTGAACACAAAAGGTAGCTATGTGCAGTGAGGTGAGTTCACTAAATCCAAAGGTAGTTATTTATGCAGCGAGGTGAGTTCACTGAACACAACAGGTAGTTATATGCAAAGAGGTGAGTTCACTCAACCCAAAGGTAGTTATATATGCAGTGAGGTGAGTTCACTGAACACAACAGGTAGTTAGATGCAGTCAGCTGAGTTCACTTAACACAAAGGTAGTTATATATGCAGTGAGGTGAGATCACTCAACAGAAAAGGTAGATATGCCGTGTGGTGAGTTCACTCAACCCAAAGGTAGTTATATATGCAGTGAGGTGAGTTCACTGAACACAAAAGGTAGCTATGTGCAGTGAGATGAGTTCACTCAACCCAAAGGTAGTTATATATGCAGTGAGGTGAGTTCACTGAACACAAAATGTAGCTATGTGCAGTGAGGTTAGTTCACTAAACCCAAAGGTAGTTATATATGCAGTGAGGTGAGTTTACTGAACACAACAGGTAGTTTGATGCAGTCAGCTGAGTTCACTCAACACAAAGGTAGTTATATATGCAGTGAGGTGAGTTCACTTAACAGAAAAGGTAGATATGCAGTGAGGTGAGTTCACTCAACCCAAAGGTAGTTATATATGCAGTGAGGTGAGTTCAATGAACACAACAGGTAGTTAGATGCAGTCAGCTGAGTTCACTCAACACAAACGTAGTTATATATGCAGTGAGGTGAGTTCACTGAACACAAAAGGTAGCTATGTGCAGTGAGGTTAGTTCACTAAACCCAAAGGTAGTTATATATGCAGTGAGGTGAGTTCACTGAACACAACAGGTAGTTAGATGCAGTCAGCTGAGTTCACTCAACACAAAGGTAGTTATATATGCAGTGAGGTGAGTTCACTGAACACAAAAGATAGCTATGTGCAGTGAGGTGAGTTCACTCAACCCAAAGGTAGTTATATATGCAGTGAGGTGAGTTCACTGAACACAAAAGGTAGCTATGTGCAGTGAGGTGAGTTCACTAAACCCAAAGGTAGTTATATATGCAGTGAGGTGAGTTCACTGAACACAACAGGTAGTTAGATGCAGTCAGCTGAGTTCACTCAACACAAAGGTAGTTATATATGCAGTGAGGTGAGTTCACTGAACACAAAGGGTAGCTATGTGCAGTGAGGTGAGTTCACTCAACCCAAAGGTAGTTATATATGCAGTGAGGTGAGTTCACTGAACACAAAGGGTAGCTATGTGCAGTGAGGTGAGTTCACTCAACCAAAAGGTAGTTATATATGCAGTGAGGTGAGTTCACTGAACACAAAAGGTAGCCATGTGCAGTGAGGTGAGTTAACTCAACCCAAAGGTAGTTAGATATGCAGTGAGGTGAGTTTACTGAACACAACAGGTAGTTAGATGCAGTCAGCTGAGTTCACTCAACACAAAGGTAGTTATATATGCAGTGAGGTGAGTTCACTCAACAGAAAAGGTAGATATGCAGTGAGGTGAGTTCACTCAACCCAAAGGTAGTTATATATGCAGTGAGGTGAGTTCACTGAACACAAAAGGTAGCTATGTGCAGTGAGGTGAGTTCACTCAACCCAAAGGTAGTTATATATGCAGTGAGGTGAGTTCACTGAACACAAAAGTAGCTATGTGCAATGAGGTGAGTTCACTAAATCCAAAGGTAGTTATATATGCAGTGAGGTGAGTTCACTGAACACAAAAGGTAGCTATGTGCAGTGAGGTTAGTTCACTCAACCCAAAGGTAGTTATATATGCAGTGAGGTGAGTTCACTGAACACAAAAGGTAGCTATGTGCAGTGAGGTGTGTTAACTCAACCCAAAGGTAGTTATATATGCAGTGAGGTGAGTTTACTGAACACAACAGGTAGTTAGATGCAGTCAGCTGAGTTCACTCAACACAAAGGTAGTTATATATGCAGTGAGGTGAGTTCACTCAACAGAAAAGGTAGATATGCAGTGAGGTGAGTTCACTCAACCCAAAGGTAGTTATATATGCAGTGAGGTGAGTTCACTGAACACAAAAGGTAGCTATGTGCAGTGAGGTGAGTTCACTCAACCCAAAGGTAGTTATATATGCAGTGAGGTGAGTTCACTGAACACAAAAGTAGCTATGTGCAGTGAGGTGAGTTCACTAAATCCAAAGGTAGTTATATATGCAGTGAGGTGAGTTCACTGAACACAACAGGTAGTTATATGCAGTGAGGTGAGGTGACTCAACCCATAGGTAGTTATATATGCAGTGAGGTGAGTTCACTGAACAAAACAGGTAGTTAGATGCAGTCAGCTGAGTTCACTCAACACAAAGGTAGTTATATATGCAGTGAGGTGAGTTCACTCAACAGAAAAGGTAGATATGCAGTGAGCTGAGTTCACTCAACCCAAAGCTAGTTATATATGCAGTGAGGTGAGTTCACTGAACACAAAAGGTAGCTATGTGCAGTGAGGTGAGTTCACTCAACCCAAAGGTAGTTATATATGCAGTGAGGTGAGTTCACTGAACACAAAAGGTAGCTATGTGCAGTGAGGTGAGTTCACTCAACCCAAAGGTAGTTATATATGCAGTGAGGTGAGTTCACTGAACACAAAAGGTAGCTATGTGCAGTGAGGTAAATTCACTCAACCCAAAGGTAGTTATATATGCAGTGAGGTGAGTTCACTGAACACAAAAGGTAGTTATATGCAGTGAGGTGAGTTCACTCAACCCAAAGGTAGTTATCTATGCAGTGAGGTGAGTTCACTGAACACAACAGGTAGTTAGATGCAGTCAGCTGAGTTCACTCAACACAAAGGTAGTTATATATGCAGTGAGGTGAGTTCACTGAACACAAAGGGTAGCTATGTGCAGTGAGGTGAGTTCACTCAACCCAAAGGTAGTTATATATGCAGTGAGGTGAGTTCACTGAACACAAAAGGTAGCCATGTGCAGTGAGGTGAGTTCACTAAACCCAAAGGTAGTTATATATGCAGTGAGGTGAGTTCACTGAACACAAAAGGTAGCTATGTGCAGTGAGGTGAGTTCACTAAATCCAAAGGTAGTTATATATGCAGTGAGGTGAGTTCACTGAACACAACAGGTAGTTAGATGCAGTCAGCTGAGTTCACTCAACACAAAGGTAGTTATATATGCAGTGAGGTGAGTACACTCAACAGAAAAGGTAGATATGCAGTGAGCTTAGTTCACGCAACCCAAAGCTAGTTATATATGCAGTGAGGTGAGTTCACTGAACACAAAAGGTAGCTATGTGCAGTGAGGTGAGTTCACTCAACCCAAAGGTAGTTATATATGCAGTGAGGTGAGTTCACTCAACAGAAAAGGTTGATATGCAGTGAGGTGAGTTCACTCAAACCAAAGGTAGTTATGTATGCAGTGAGGTGAGTTCACTGAACACAAAAGGTAGCTATGTGCAGTGAGGTGAGTTCACTAAATCCAAAGGTAGTTATATATGCAGTGAGGTGAGTTCACTCAACAGAAAAGATAGATATGCAGTGAGGTGAGTTCACTCAACCCAAAGGTAGTTATATATGCAGTGAGGTGAGTTCACTGAATACAAAAGGTAGCTATGTGCAGTGAGGAGAGTTCACTAAACCCAAAGGTAGTTATATATGTAGTGAGGTGAGTTCACTGAACACAACAGGTAGTTAGATGCAGTCAGCTGAGTTCACTCAACACAAAGGTAGTTATATATGCAGTGAGGTGAGTTCACTGAACACAAAGGGTAGCTATGTGCAGTGAGGTGAGTTCACTCAACCCAAAGGTAGTTATATATGCAGTGAGGTGAGTTCACTCAACAGAAAAGGTAGATATGCAGTGAGCTGAGTTCACTCAACCCAAAGGTAGTTATATATGCAGTGAGGTGAGTTCACTGAACACAAAAGGTAGCTATGTGCAGTGAGGTGAGTTAACTCAACCCAAAGGTAGTTATATATGCAGTGAGGTAAGTTCACTGAACATAACAGGTAGTTAGATGCAGTCAGCTGAGTTCACTCAACACAAAGGTAGTTATATATGCAGTGAGGTGAGTTCACTCAACCCAAAGGTAGTTATATATGCAGTGAGGTGAGTTCACTGAACACAAAAGGTAGCTATGTGCAGTGAGGTGAGTTCACTCAACCCAAAGGTAGTTATATATGCAGTGAGGTGAGTTCACTGAACACAACAGGTAGTTATATGCAGTGAGGTGAGTTCACTCAACCCATAGGTAGTTATATATGCAGTGAGGTGAGTTCACTGAACACAACAGGTAGTTAGATGCAGTCAGCTGAGTTCACTCAACACAAAGGAAGTTATATATGCAGTGAGGTGAGTTCACTCAACAGAAAAGGTAGATATGCAGTGAGGTGAGTTCACTCAACCCGAAGGTAGTTATATATGCAGTGAGGTGAGTTCACTGAACACAAAAGGTAGCTATGTGCAGTGAGGTGAGTTCACTCAACCCAAAGGTAGTTATATATGCAGTGAGGTGAGTTCACTGAACACAAAAGGTAGCTATGTGCTGTGAGGTGAGTTCACTAAACCCAAAGGTAGTTATATATGCAGTGAGGTGAGTTCACTGAATACAACAGGTAGTTAGATGCAGTCAGCTGAGTTCACTCAACACAAAGGTAGTTATATATACAGTGAGGTGAGTTCACTCAACAGAAAAGGTAGATATGCAGTGAGGTGAGTTCACTCAACCCAAAGGTAGTTATATATGCAGTGAGGTGAGTTCACTGAACACAAAAGGTAGCTATGTGCAGTGAGGTGAGTTCACTCAACCCAAACGTAGTTAGATATGCAGTGAGGTGAGTTCACTGAACACAAAAGGTAGCTATGTGCAGTGAGGTGAGTTCACTAAATCCAAAGGTAGTTATATATGCAGCGAGGTGAGTTCACTGAACACAACAGGTAGTTATATGCAAAGAGGTGAGTTCACTCAACCCAAAGGTAGTTATATATGCAGTGAGGTGAGTTCACTGAACACAACAGGTAGTTAGATGCAGTCAGCTGAGTTCACTGAACACAAAGGTAGTTATATATGCAGTGAGGTGAGTTCACTCAACAGAAAAGGTAGATATGCAGTGAGGTGAGTTCACTCAACCCAAAGGTAGTTATATATGCAGTGAGGTGAGTTCACTGAACACAAAAGTAGCTATGTGCAGTGAGGTGAGTTCACTAAATCCAAAGGTAGTTATATATGCAGTGAGGTGAGTTCACTGAACACAACAGGTAGTTATATGCAGTGAGGTGAGGTCACTCAACCCATAGGTAGTTATATATGCAGTGAGGTGAGTTCACTGAACACAACAGGTAGTTAGATGCAGTCAGCTGAGTTCACTCAACACAAAGGTAGTTATATATGCAGTGAGGTGAGTTCACTCAACAGAAAAGGTAGATATGCAGTGAGGTGAGTTCACTGAACCCAAAGCTAGTTATATATGCAGTGAGGTGAGTTCACTGAACACAAAAGGTAGCTATGTGCAGTGAGGTGAGTTCACTCAACCCAAAGGTAGTTATATATGCAGTGAGGTGAGTTCACTGAACACAAAAGGTAGCTATGTGCAGTGAGGTTAGTTCACTCAACCCAAAGGTAGTTATATATGCAGTGAGGTTAGTTCACTGAACACAACAGGTAGTTAGATGCAGTCAGCAGAGTTCACTCAACACAAAGGTAGTTATATATGCAGTGAGGTGAGTTCACTCAACAGAAAAAGTAGATATGCAGTGAGGTGAGTTAACTCAACCCAAAGGTAGTTATATATGCAGTGAGGTGAGTTCACTCAACACAAGAGGTAGCTATGTGCAGTGAGGTGAGTTCACTCAACCCAAAGGTAGTTATATATGCAGTGAGGTGAGTTCACTGAACACAAAAGGTAGCTATGTGCAGTGAGATTAGTTCACTAAACCCAAAGGTAGTTATATATGCAGTGAGGTGAGTTCACTGAACACAACAGGTAGTTTGATGCAGTCTGCTGAGTTTACTTAACACAAAGGTAGTTATATATGCTGTGAGGTGAGTTCACTGAACACAAAAGGTAGCTATGTGCAGTGAGGTGAGTTCACTCAACCCAAAGGTAGTTATATATGCAGTGAGGTGAGTTCACTGAACACAACAGGTAGTTAGATGCAGTCAGCTGAGTTCACTCAACACAAAGGTAGTTATATATGCAGTGAGGTGAGTTCACTCAACAGAAAAGGTAGATATGCAGTGAGCTGAGTTCACTCAACCCAAAGGTAGTTATATATGCAGTGAGGTGAGTTCA